>NC_141778.1:18967787-19123284 GCF_054643075.1 Acanthaster planci | reverse complement strand
ATGTCTTTCCCGAAGTTTTAACCCAAACATTTTTTTCAAGCAGCAGTGTTTTTTTCTCAATTTTGTGCAACGAAATTGTAGCCTATATTACATGCAGGCAGTATTTTATGCAACTTTGTTCTGATGATAATGTAGAATACCATTTTTTTAAATGATCTCATGCCCACTGATGTGAATAACTAGTCAGTAAAAATGGATAATTTCCTATTCCTTGTTGTGGACTCTATCCAATGCAGTTGTGTGGCACACCCAATTTATATGAATATGAATATATTTTTCTTTTCCTCCCAATGACATGTACATGGCTGGTGAGGAGCCCTCCCTGTCCATAGTGAGCTTTAAGGAGAAAGGAAAGTAAAGGGAGAATAAACTATATGATAAACTACGAGAACAATTGTCATAATTACTGGCCCCCAATTAGCGTAGGAGAAAACCTCCGGTATTAACCCTAACACTCCTCAGTCCTCCAACAGGTGAAGGATTGAGGAAGGTTAGGGTTAAATAATAACTTATACAAATGAGAACCAGGTGCTAATGATAATCAGGTGAGTCAGCGGCTCTACAGCAACTTGTAATGTATTCAACGTTAACCAAGTGGACTACCCTCTAATAAATTCTAATATTTCTCCATTAATGAACAAAGTTTACCCCTCAAATCCATAACTTTCAAATTAGAGCCAATTTGCGGAATATTCACTTACCCAAGTGAGTATCTCTGAACCCCTCAAGTGGTATAAATGGCTGGTTTGGAACCCCTTTAGAGCCCTTGGATATTTTAATGTGAAGCGGCGAGGCAAAAAGCTTGGTATAAAGTGCGCCCTCTTGTGAAACAAGCAGAGAACCGCGCACCCGCCTGCAAATCTGGAAGCGCAGCTGCAACACTTAGGATTAATTATGCTGCAGTTTGCTGTTGTGGCAATTGTTGCCTGTAATGTACATGTATTACCCTTCAAAATGGAGGTTGGTGCAGGCCCAAACAACAGGAGTTTGCACTACCTCAACTCTCATGTCTAAGGCTGCATCCAAATCTCTTGTCTAGAGCTAGGTCTAGGTCTTCACTTTATTGGAAATGTGTGGAGACGCATAGACAATAGACCTAGCCGTAGCTCTGGAACCCTGTTTCGGACACGGCCTCAGTTTTGACTTTTTTTGTATCAGAGGTTGACCAAGTGTGGTGCCCTGACTATGGTACTGTGTGGGACCATGGACAGTCTATTGTAGCAATATTGCTCAGTGGTACTGCCTAAGAGAGATCTAAAGACACTAACTGGGCAAGAAATGTTGTACAAGTCTTTGCAAGTGACTCTTAAGAGTTAACAGTTATTGTTATTGCGATTTTTTAGTTGAAATTTGTGGCGAAACATACATGAAGCACCAAGCCTGGGGCCTGCTGGCTGGAATTAGTTAAGAAGAGAAATAATAGAGTTTAAAAGGATAAATCCTTTGATTGTGTTTGCAATATTCTCAAAGTGTTGGTTTTTGTATCATTTGTATAGGTTCCAATGCTGAGATAGTGTTCACCATCTCCTCGGGTGATCCCACCAGTCGTTTCACCGTCTACCCCAATGGGAGCCTCTCCACAATCATAGGTCTTGATCGTGAAATGCAGTCCTTCTACAATCTTGAGATCACTGCCACCGACCAAGCTGCCGACCTCGTCCAGCAGAAGTCCACCACGGCCCAGGTCACCGTCATTGTTTTAGACATCAATGACAATGCCCCAGTCTTCACCACGGGGAACCATGTCTCCGTGCGGGAGGACACCTCCCGTGGAGATGTGGTGATGTTTGTCCATGCAGTTGATGCTGATGTGGAGAAGAATAGCTACATCGCTTACTCCCTGTCGCCGGTCCCCGGAAATGTGTTCTTGATCAACTCCGTGGATGGTAACATCCGCTTGTTGAATGATCTGGATCGAGAGAGTGTCCCTGAGTATACCATCACCGTCCATGCTACGGACAAAGGTCAACCGGCTCAGTCCTCCTCCATGGACATTGTAATTGAGGTGCTGGACATCAACGACAACAACCCCATCTTTGTGTTGGACTCCTACCATTCCTCTCTCCCAGAAGATGTTCCAGTTGGCTTGGAATTCCTGCAAGTGAGCGCAACTGATGCAGATGAAGGAATCAATGCAGAACTTCGGTTCTCCATCTTTAATGGCAATTATGACTCAGACTTCACCATCGATCCAACCTCTGGGGTCCTGTCTGTGGCAAACCCTCTTGATCGCGAGCGCCGCTTGTCCTATTCCTTGGTTGTCCGGGCTCAGGACAGCGGGGATGGGTTACGGATTGCATCCACCACCGTCACCATCACTGTCCAAGACATCAATGACAATGCACCAGAGTTCCTAACTCCCTACACCCCAAGAATCCAAGAGAACAACCAACTGGGAGCTCTCGTCACCCAAGTATCTGCCACTGATGAAGACGAGGGGACCAATGGCCAGTTGACATACAGCATTGAGGGCAATAGCTACGATGGCCTCTTCACCATTGTACCTGACTCAGGGGAGATTCATGTGGCCAGATCATTAGACCGTGAGGTGGAGGACAGCTATGCACTCAAAATTGTTGCCGAAGATGCAGGTTGGTGAACATTGTCATTTTCACTCAAGTTCACTGTAGATTTTTATCCGGGCACTGTTGTCAGATATTCTTACTCACTTTTTGGAAGTTTCAGAATATTATGGAGCACTCTTATACATACATGTCAAAAAAGATTTAGAAGTCTCCAAACAAATATAAAAAGTAACCATTGGCAGTATTTGTGGGTCTACTTATTCAACTTGCCACATTTTCCATCTATTTCTTAAAATTTTGGACCAGTCGTGCAGCCAAAAAATGCAACAGGTTGAGGTTGGGCGTTGGTTTTTGGTATTTAGATCAGGTTTCCCTCCAACCCACACTTGACTTGGGCCTCGTTAAACTCCCTGCTGAGGTCTGATTAATAAATAGGTCTGGTAAACAGACACAAACAAGGAGTTTATCATGAATGGGAAATTGGGTTGTTTGGCTGAGCCAGAGGATTGGGATCAGTCAGGGGGGGTCACACCCCTTCACTCCTCACCAGAATCAATCTTGTGTAGCCAGGGGTATTAGCTGAGCAGACAAATCAATCAGGTCCGGTTACGGTCAAAAAACCACAGACCAACAAATCCATCAGTCAGAAATGAACTTTTGTCTTCACCCAGAACTCTGCAATTCTCATTTAATATAATATGTGGATGTTGTTAATTCCAAGGATTCTTCAATTAATAGGTTTGACGTTTTGGCTGGAAGTTGTGTTTATTTTCTGTTTTTCTTCCCACAGTGCAAGGCTAAGTTTTTATGATTTTGGACCTGGTTTTAACCCAGTTTCATTCATGTAAATGTTCGTTTGCACACAATTGTGTGTGTTTCTATCCTGAACCTAGGTAACGCTTGGTTTTTAAACATCTCGTCTTTACATATCAAACTTTTTACTTTCCCAAAGTTGTTGTAAACTTGATGCGTTACTGCACTGAATTTGTTAGATCTCTTTCAAGCAGCTAATCTGCCTGAACCAGGGGGATCTTTGAGTGACCTCATGACCCTGCAGCAAGCACAACGGATAGCTTAATGTATAAACCAATGGTTAATTTATTAGTTGTGTTAAATCCCCTCACCCCATAAAGAGCTCACTTCAAAGGGGCTTCCATGAAAAAAAGGGAGAAGGAAAAAACAGAAATAATTGACTTACTGGCTTATCACGTTGTATCAGTATCAACTTTTTGCAAGGAAAGTTGGAACTTGAATAAATGAGAGATCTTGTGTCAAACTGACTATGCTTTGTTACCTCCCATGGGGCAGCTGTGTTTGGGAATGTGAATGACACTAGGAAAGAAAATTGTGAATTACTGGCCAGTTCTTGAGTTTTATTTCAGACATTGGCAAAGTTGGATCCAACTCCTCAATGTGAATAAAGTTGTGCCAAGATTCATGACGTTTTGGAATTTTTTTTGGGGGGGGCAGGTATTTGGTTCTGCTGCAGAAAATCCACTCCTCACATCCTGTTCCAAAAAAATCTCCCCCAGAGCAGGTCCAAAACAAATTTACACAGTATTATTGTCCTCGAAACAAAATCCAAGGACTGAAAGGTCTGCTGCCGAGAAAGTGATCACTACTTTTATAGCAGTGTTGAAACTAAAAATCCTTTGGCTTCCTGTTACTCATATTAAAGAAGTCTTGATGTTTTCCTTGTAAGAGCTTTTTTAAACATGCTTATTTGTGGAAACTACATGCACGGTAGATTTAGGTGGTTTTTCTCATGATTCATCAGATAGATTTCCTTCCACTCACCATCTTTGCAGAGTGTTTTTTTCCGTGGAAATTTAAATGACATTGAACCACAGACAAGCATGAGGTGCTGTACCGGTAGATGGTGTTTTAGAATTCGTTTTTATGGAAAAATCATTGCCTGAAGTATGACTGACCAATTACAATGGTCAATTTCTCCATGATCTTCTTTTTTGGGGGGGGGGTACACGGAGGGTTAGCAGTATTGTCAAGTTCATTTGCCAATTAGCGTGAGATGTCTTTAACACCAATGAAGCCCTGGCCTGACATCTGGCCATAGTGTTGCTCATTTCCTGAACCATGCTTAGCCACAGAGAACATGCCACCCCAGACATTTGTCAAAGCTGCTGATGAGGTCATCTATTATATTGGTGGTGCCTTCCCCATTGGTTGTGCTACTTGCTGGTCAAATTCAATAGCTATAGATATATGCTTCAGTCCCTTGGTAGATTTTCTATTTTCTTGATGTTACATTTGTCTGTGCCTAGTAAAGTGTATATTTGATGGAGATGTTTGCCTGCATTCCATGCAGATCTGTATATAGAGGCCTAAAACTTCTTGGAGGTTTCATAGGTTATATGTAGAATTATGGACACACATATTGGTCTTTGTGAATATACTAAAAACACTGTATATCACACAACTGTTGTGCTGGCAGAATGATTGGCAGTGGAGGCTGCATCAGTTGTATATTTCTGCGATTTTGTCAGCAATCGGAATATTATTACCGCTTAGCATAATAGCAGAATTCACATTTCAGTTTTAAACGGTTACGCTGTGAAGTTCATGCACTGTACTGAATGTTGGAATCAGTCCTGGAATTGATTCAGTTAATTCTTTGCTTGTAAATGGAATAATGCACCATTTGCATTTTTCAACTTTAATTTTTTTTAAAGATAGGCCCCTATGTTGTTTATTTTGGGGTATTGGCTTTGTTTTTAAGCAGGAAAGTATTTGCCTAGGTTTGATGTTTGATTGAGAATATCCTTTGGGGGAATTGAATATAATTGCACACATACACTGTGTCTACATGGTGGATCTAGGGTCATTAATACAGGAAAACAGAGTGAAAGGGGCTATGGCCCTGTGTGCTCTTTTTTATTCCTAAATATCCACAAATTGGTAACTGCCCTTGTGCTTGGTCATTCATGTGCATATAATCGGTCAACCAGTGTTGAATGAAAATTGAAAATTTTCCAGACTAAATAGCCAAGTCCCATCTGGGAATTTTCAGCCGTCAATCTGCAGGATTTCTCCTTGGGTGATTTGCAGTTGACTATTAATTGCCTATGACTTCCTCTCCATTATTCCTCCATCATTCCTCCATTATTTCCTACCTGTTTGCTGCCAGTTGTAGGCTGCTTCAAGTGAGACCCCGTGCTTGCTGTGTCTACAAACAAGTGTTTTCCTTTCAGCGTTTCCGGGTACATAAAAATAGCTAGGTACCTGTAATTAAATGTTCGTGCAATGAAATCACAATCCTGGATTTTGTGGGGGTGGTGGGTTTGTATTTTACTGACTGACTCATTATGACAAAAATTGAATTTTTCTTCCCTGGTCTGACAGACTTAACATTTATGAGCATGGTGTTAGAGTTGTATGGAAATAAATAATGGATTGAGTGAGGCATATACATGTACATATATACAGATATGCTGTCAAGTCCTGTGTAAAATTCCAGCAAATATGTTGCTCCATCGGTTTTCTGACGATACTCATTTTACACCCGATCATTCAGAAGTGCCCCAACATGACCGCACAATTCCAACCTTCCCCCCTCCCCACCTAAAAGGCAGTAGTTCTGCTCTTTAAAGCAGATCCAGATGGCCACATGAATGTCCTTTCAGGTATATGCAGCTTGTAACTCCAGTCTTTTGTTTGGAAACAGTGGAATGTTATCTTTCTCCATGGAATGGGCTTTGGGGGGCTTTTAGGGTACAGTTACACCACCAGAGGTACTCCACCAGGCCAGGCTGGGGCCACTCCCCAGTTGATGGTTATGTAGGTGGTTAACAGACCCTGTGGTGAAATGAAACCGGAATTTTGGCCTAGTATCTGGAGGGCATTTTGGCCGATTCTGGTTTTCAGGGAAAGCATGGAGTGGTTTCTGATGGGCAGGACTTTTTGTTGTCCTACAGTGGTTACTGTTTTTGTTCTTGGTAACCCCCTTTTTTTAAAGGGAATACTTTCTGGGAGTGAGACAAAATTTGAATGTTTTGTATTTTTCTGGGGCTTACTTCGGATAGTATTTTAAAATGATTGTGGCATGGATTCCAAAAGCGCGCTGTTCACTCTCATGTTTTACTGACACGGAAAAAAAGTTAAGGCTTAGCCTCAATTGTGTGATAAAAATGCATAAAAAAACATGATGGCACACTTTCAGTCAAAAATACTACTATGTCGGTTACATGTGCATGGCCTCAGTCACAAGTGCTTTCTTTTAAGTTGAACCTAACTGCAAAATATAGAGCTATAAATCATTGGTAAGAAATCTTTTTTTTAATTTGATGCCTAAATTCTTCTGTTTTGCCTCTTTTCAGCGTAGAATCCCAGACCACTGTGCTTTAAATTTCCAATTTATTTCAAGCAGCATTTTACCTTGAAAAAAGTGCCACCATTTATCCTTACGTACATTGTATATATACCGGTGTGTTTGGGATAATGCCTCCAAGGAAATTCTCTGTGGATAAATTTGGCCCAGGCAGGCTTGTCCAGATTAATACCAAATAGTTGTTGACACTGCCCTGTGGTACTGGATTTTTGTACGCTTCATTAATTTTTTCCTGGGAAACTAGCCTGTGTTAACTTTTCTTTTTTGTGTGTGGGATAAGCACCTTTTTAATGTACTAAAGATGGATTGATACAGTTATATGTCTGGATTGTTGTGATCCGTTTTTAGAGGAAGGCTTTCCTGAAAAAAATTAAAAGGAAACCAAGAAGTCAACTTTGTGACTGAACATACTGCTTGTGGATTACTGGATATTGCCAGGACTTTTTTTAAGAACGACTGTTGCAGTCTTTGAGTAAAACAAACTGAACATGACTGTTCCATCATTTTGGAGGCTTTCAGCAAAGGTCACTAACTGTTGTATAGTTTTCTACAGTCAGTCTGCATGCAAATTGATGGCTTTCAGTCATGTCACAAGATTGAAAGGCAGAAAATTGCCCGGAAGGGTAGGTATTGTTGCATGCCGGTAAAGGCCATCTGAAGGGTTGAGCAGAATGTGTGAAGGAAGTTTTAAAGACTGATCTAAAACCTTTTATTGGTGGGACAAATGTTTCAATTATACCTGCTTATTTGAGGGTCTCATTTTCATGGTCTGGATTTTTACTGCATGCATAACTGCAACAAGTTTTCAAGAATTTAAAGGCCAACGATTCACCTTATGAAGTTTATTAGTTTGACTTAATTTTTGGTTAGAAGAAGCTCATCAGTATTTTACATGCTAATACATGTTCCCTGTAGCTGGAAATGCTGTGCATGAATTAGCATTCTCATTTGTCAAGATGAGTCCAAAATCCAACTAGAATGTTCCCAGTATGGTTTCCTTGCACTTAAAGCTGAAAAGTGTAACTAGTTTGGAAGCCACAATTCAACACCTTTGGATTCTTTACAATGCTAGTTAAGTTTACAGTAGCTAGTTTAGAGGCAATATTTTGAATGCAAATGTACATGTACATGTACATTCAAAGAATAATACTACTAATGTATCAACTGTAACAGCTGCTGAAGTGAATCCAATTTCGCAGAGCTTTTAATTGAAAAATCTTGCGTAGCAATTTTCGTGTGCTGAACAAATATCAGCAGAGCAGTGGTGGTGGGCAACATTCACACACCTACTGTACTGTTGCCTTGGTCAAGGTGTTTGTCATCCAGCGCAATGCAGTGCGCACCAGCCGCTCGAATCAAAGTGAAGAGCGACCTCATGCAGTCTAAGAAATCAGCTGAACCAGGACGGACGCCTTGGTGAAACCGTCTGCTGAAGCTTACGTTTTTCTTTACTTTTACGCTTGCTTTCTAGCACACGACCTCGTCTGTGAACATTAATAGATGCAAGCATGCGATGAGTGCACAGTGACCAATCGCAGCTAAGTATACATAGCGCCTATGCATAATGTATCAACATGAACTGGCATGCATGATAATAATATAAAATGGCGGACCTTCCAAGATGACTGCAGCACGATGAGTTGTCTTGTTGCTTGAATTCTGCGTCAGATAAATTAATGTTAATTAATGGGTGATTTTCGTGCCAAGCAGTGGCAAGCCTTAGAATACTTTCTGCAGGGTTGCGACGTTTTCATGAATTTTCCAACAGACTACGGGAAATCTGTTATTTTTCAGGCTGCACCTTTCTGCTGGGAGCTCCTCTGACCAGATATATATGAAGCCCATAGCATTAGTCAATGCAAAACTGGAGGTTGCTGACCTAGTCTGTATTGCAACCGATGAAGCCAGATAGTGTTGTTCACTAATTTAAATCGTTGGAAAAAAATCAATCACAATGAAGCAAAGCAAAGGTGAACTTGATCTCCGATTACTCTGATCAGCTGGCAAAATTTATATTGTTGACTTGTCATGTACATGTACCGGTATAGCCACATGTGCGTTCAGTTAACCTTTCGCTCTACGACTGACTTGAATTATGCACTTACTAATGTGAACCAATCCAAAAGCATATTTAAAATATTGGCTCTTGTCATTTGCATAATGCGCACCGCCTAATACAGCTTTCGCGGACGGTTGCAACAAGGCGTTCGTCCTGGTTCAGCTGATTTGCATATATCTTAGACTGCGTGAGGTCGCCCTTCGCCTTGAGTTCGAGCGGCTGGTGCACTCTGCTTAGCATGCACTGCGACGAATGATGAACACCTTGACCAAGGCTAACTGTTCTGTGGTCTCTTGGTTGGTAACCCATTTTCTGTGCTGAGTGAATTTCCCAGCTTAGCAGTGCTGTCATGAAGTGGCCCTAGTTTTGCTAGTTTTGAAACACTAACAAAAAATGTGTACCCTGACCAACCTGAGTGGGGTTTGCTGTAGTAAGAATAAGCCTAGTGGGAATATGCTACCAGTACCTGGACTTTGTAGATCACTCCCACCAGTGGGTGTTACACAATGAAATTCTTGTGGTTTTACAACGTTTTATTATTTGCAGTAAAAACCAGTAAAACACACACACACACAGAAATATATGGTGTTCAAGAAAATGGATAAATGGAAAAGATTCTCTCCCAGCAGTACAACATCTCAGAGGTCATTCACTTGTTTCCCGTCTTTCCATTAGATGACCCCAAAGACACCAGTTTCTCAATAAAATTAACGCGGCGTCATAAATCATGAAATTCCATTCCCACCTCGCAGAGTGGAGACATAAATAAGTCAACTTGTTATTTTCAAGTACAGTGCACTAGTTACATTTCAGAACAAGCCTGTTTATTTACTTAGAGTCGCCCTAGAAAAACAGGACCCACTTGTATAAATTATTTAAATTTGTATTAACGTCTGAATGTTTACTCAAACAAACAGTGTGTGCTTCAAGTGGCAAACATGACCCAGTTGTGAAATTTATTTCCAATAGAATAAAGAATCAAATATTGAGAGCTGAACATTTTGGGCTGAGGTTGACCTGGGGCTTTGGGTTTTTTTCCCCTCACTGGGTGTCTCTGTTTGAGGAAGGGACAAGGGAGCAGACTCAGGGCTTGTCAATGGCTCCAAAGTCATCAGGTTCAAAAAGGCAGTGGTATACGTGACCGAGACAACGTAGTAAAAAGAGGGGCAGAAATATTTTACTGCTAGCTTGTAGTAAAATAGGTGGCAGAAAATGATATTATTGGGCCCAGGGGAACTGAAATCAGCCTCCATAGCATTTCTTTCTCTGGAATTGATCTGGCCTAAGTACAGAAATAAATCAGAGGGGGATCTCTCTCTTTGTATTCTGGCTGGCTTCCCTGCAGGTCTGCAGGGACCAGTTAACTATGGGTGGCTGGTGGTTTTCAGATAAAGTGACTGAAAGTCTTGAAAGATTTCTCTATTAAAGGGAGGTGTATGAAACAAGTGTAAATCTGTCTTTTGCCAATTTAAAGGTAGTTTAGGTCTGTGAGTTCTGAGCTGAAGGTTCAATAGAAATGAACTGCCAGGAAAGAAAAACTTGCTGGAACACTACGGGTATATCCTCAGTAGAATCTGTAGAGATCACAGTCTTAATATGTGTTTCTTAGCTTGTAAAATGTTTGTTTAAAGATACTTGCATGTGTACTTAGGAAGTAAAGTTGTGTTTAGCCTGGAGGTTGATATCTTAAATCTGTGGCTTTGTGTGTGAGTTGCTTATAATTAATCTGCAAGGTTAATTTCACCTAGGATGTCATCAATTATGGGTGCACTGAGTTGCGCTCATTTTTACCCCTGTCTGATCTTACTCATAGGATTTTTCTTTCAAGGTTTGCCGGAAGAAATTTTCGGGGGATTTTTGGATGGGCTTTGGCCTGCAGGTGTTTCATAACAGACACTTCCTCTTCACAAGTTTCTCAAGTATTAAAATGGATATCCTCTATGTCGTTTCACACCACCTGCAGGGAGTCCGCCTCGTCAGGGTTCTACTGACATTGTCATCACGGTGACTGATGACAATGACAATCCCCCACAGTTTGAACTGCCCAGCTACACTGTGACCTTACAGGAGGAAGTAGGCTCTAACACTCCAGTCCTCCAAGTCAGTGCTACTGATGCTGACTCCACGGCAGATTTGAGGTACGGTGATCATTTCTTGTCATAGAAATGCCCTCCTTTTTCTCTCATCCGCTTTTGCTTTCTATTTCTTTTTCCTGTAGCCCTCTACTTGAGTGGCCACTACTGTCCGTGTTTAGGGAAAAGAGAGAGAGAGAGAGTGAAAGAAAGAGAAGAAGAAGGGCATTGCAACTTCCTTGTCTGTTTTTGTTTTGTCCTAGTCAAGATATTATATCAGATTTTATTAAGTTTGAAGAGATAAGGTTATTTGTTGGTGCTAAATTATCAAACTACAACTTTCTGGGATTCAGAAATTTGAATCGGACATACAACTACTTAGGGAAAAAAGGATACAAACATAACAGAGTAACATTTGTAATTCAGAATTCCCCAAGAAAAGCATCTTTGCTAACTTGTTATCATAAGAGTCCATCAGTAGTTCTAGAAAGTGAGTGACTTGGCACTAAATTGCTTTATCCTACTACCATTGCATTCAGCAGTTGATGGGTGTCATAAATGAAACATTTGTACAGGTTGACAGCATGAGTGAAACTGTGAAATCCAAGTTTAGTTTCCCCTTTCATGCAAAAGACTGTAGGCCCTATAAACTTTCAAGAAAGCTTTTTAAAATAGTTAACCAAATAGCAAACTTGACTTTTACAGCTTGCATCAAACAAATGAACAACTGGAAACAAACAGCATATAATTTTTCTGTTCTCAACACACAGATACAGACTGGACTCTGCCATTGGGAACAAGTTCACAATCAATCCAATCTCGGGGCAGATCCTGACCACGTCTGGCCGATTAGACAGAGAAGAACAAGCAAACTATTTCATCACTGTCACTGTGGAGGATGGCGGCACCTGGACAAGACAGACTACTGTCAGAGTCAACCTTCAGGACATCAATGACAATGCCCCACGGTTTGTGATTCAGAGCTATCAAGCCCTGCTGCCTGCAACCACTCCAGCAGGTTGGTGTTGCCAGTGTTTCACCCTATCCATTTAGGTTCCAACTTGTTTTTGTGGAGGTGTCCATGTACTGTAGTTGACAGAGAGATTAAACGTTGGCAGTCTCAAGGAAATGCTTTACATATGTCGGGCAGATCAGAATTTCATATTAGGTACACCTCTGAAGCCAAAACTTCAGATTGTTTTTTCTTTTCGGAAGAATTATGGGTTTTGATAGCTCTTTCACACTTCTTTAATTTATTCCAGCCAGTTGCGCATATAATTTCAGTAGTCATTTTCTCTATGCATCATTTTTCTTGTTTCCAGGTGCAATTGTACTGGGTGTTGAGGCCCAGGATGCTGACATCGGTGACAACGCAGTGCTGACTTATTCCATCACCAGTGGTGACACAAATAAATTTGCAATAGATGCCAGTACTGGTGTCATCACAACAGCACAGGCCCTGACCTCGGAGAGTACAGCTTACATTCTTGAGGTGTCCGTATCTGATAGCAGTCCAACCCATGCAGCTGCCACAGCGATGGTGCAAGTCACATTCAGTACATCAAGCCAATTCCCATCGTTTCAGAGTCCATCAAGCGGCACTGTGTACCAATTTGATGAGGATGTAGCAAATGGCACAGAGGTGGTGACTCTGCAAGCGTCCAGTCTGAAGACTGGACCAGAGGGAACTGTGACCTACCACATAACGGGAGGGAACATAGAGAACAGATTTGACTTAGATGCTCAGAGTGGTTTGCTGACTATTGCTAGGGGTTTAGATTATGAGGTCAACCAGCATTATTCACTCCTGCTTGAAGCACGTGATGGCAGCAGCCCACCTTTAACCACTTCAGTACAGATCATGGTAAACGTGAACGACGTAAATGACAATTTCCCAGTTTTTGATTTGGCAAAATACAGCGGCAGAGTGATAGAAGGCCAGCCAGCTGGAACCAGTGTCATACAAGTTCAGGCGACAGATGCGGACAGCGGGACTTTCGGCAATATCCAATATGCTCTGCGGTTTGATGGCAATACCAACAACAACTTCCGCATTGACCGTGCCTCCGGATGGCTGGAGACGAACAGAGGCCTCGATCGTGAGACAGTGCCTGAGTACACGTTGATGGTACAGGCTCAGGACCAAGGTAGCCCTGCCAAAACCACAGTGGTAACAGTGCATGTTACTGTCGAGGATATCAATGACAGTCCTGTCAGCTTTACCAATTTGTTCAGTGCAACAGTACCTGAGAACTCACCTGTCAATACCAGAGTGGTTACCATAACAACTACTGATCCAGACACTGTGAAGAATGTTGAATATGCAATAACTGATGGTGGAGGCAGTTTGTTTGCCATTGATCCAGTTACAGGGCAGATACGAGTCAATGGGACCCTAGACAGAGAGGCGACAAGTCAGTATCAGCTTGATGTCTCGGCAGATGATGGGTCTTACAGAAAGGACACCACTGTGACCATTACCATATCTGATGTCAATGACAATGCACCAGCATTCCTTCAGCCATCGTACAGTGTCAGCCTTCCCGAAGGGTTACCAGCAGGATCTGCTGCTGCGCAAGTCAGCGCGCAAGACCTGGATGCCGGAGTTAACCAGGATGTTTTCTATACCATGAAAACCATGTCTGACCATTTCATCATTAATGAAGACACAGGTTACATCACCATCAGTACCCCAGTGGACTACATCCAGCCTGTTGGCTCCTCAGATCCCAATGTGTACCACCTCCAAGTGCTGGCTAGGGACCTAGGAGTACCTTCACTGTACTCTGAAGTCCAGGTCACTGTGACCATCTACGATGCCAACGAGTATCCCCCAGTCTTCGAGGAGACTGACTATTTCTCTCCT
This sequence comes from Acanthaster planci, assembly GCF_054643075.1. NCBI lineage: Eukaryota > Metazoa > Echinodermata > Asteroidea > Valvatida > Acanthasteridae > Acanthaster > Acanthaster planci. The sequence continues at coordinate 19,109,417 of NC_141778.1, read as the reverse complement.
GTGCCATCCAATACTGCCGTGGACACCTCCATTCTCCAGGTTGTTGCCACAGAGAGCTCAGACCAGGGACAGAATGCCCAGATCCAGTATACAATCATTGGAGGTAATGGCTCATCCCGCTTTGACATTGATCAGGATTCAGGCTGGATTAAAGTCAAATTGAGTCTCCAATCTGACATAGGAAACTATTATGACATCATAGTTGAGGCAGAGGACCAGGGGCGACCAGCACCACTAAGTACACAAGTCAATGTACAGCTTCTTGTCACTGGTAGCAATGACAATACTCCAGCATTTGACCAATCAAGCTATGTGGCTTCAGTGGTTGAAGACTTGCCAGTAGGGTCAGAGGTTACCGTTGTAACTGCTAATGATGGAGACACTGGTGTGAATGGAAGGCTTTCCTACTCCATCATTGGTGGTAATGAAGCTGGTCTGTTTGCTATAGGAGAGGACACAGGATCAGTCACAGTGGCTAAAGCTCTTGACTATGAGGAATTCACATCACACACCATCCAGATCAAGGCAAGGGATCAGGGATGGCAGAGCAAGGAAGGCAACACCATTCTCACAGTCAATCTCTTGGATGTGGATGACAACCCTCCGATCTTCAATCCAAATCAGTACAGACCTCAAGTGGCAGAGAACTCTCCGAGTGGAACATACGTCACAACAGTTACAGCCACAGATGCAGATAGTAGCATAAATGCCGAATTCACTTACGACATCATTGGGGGTGATGGCGAGGACTCCTTCACCATCAATCGCAACACTGGAGTGATTCGCACTCAGGGTGAGTTGGATTTTGAGAGAGGTTTGACTGTCTTCCAACTGTCTGTTGTGGCTGCCAATGAGGATACGACCATGGTTGGCAGGGCCCACGTCACAGTTGAGCTGACAGGAGTGAATGAGTTCTATCCCCAGTTTGGCCAGCCGTCTTACCAGTTCTCTGTCAGTGAGGCTGCAGCCGACAGACAAGTGGTGGGGATGGTTTATGCCAGTGATGCAGATCATGGACCGGATGGACAGGTCCAGTACCTTCTTATCGGTGCCAGCAATCGTAAGGGTTTTGCCATTGAGCCCCACAGTGGGGAGATCATTGTCTCCTGGGCAAATGGACGGCTTGACAGGGAGACCGAGGACACCGTCTTGCTGTCAGTGCTTGCCAGGAACAATGAACCAATCACGGGAGACAATGTGGATGAAGTCCAGGTCACTGTTACCATACTTGATGCAAATGATCCTCCACAATTTGTAGATGATCTCTACCAAGCCAGGGTTAGTGAAGTTGATGGAGTTGGAACTTATGTCACCACAGTCACGGCTGTTGAATACGACCAGAACAATAACTTTCGGCAGTTCTCTTACGCAATTGTTGACGGAAATCAACTTAGCGCATTTGAGATAGATGCAGTTTCTGGAATAATCACTGTTGCTTCAACACTTGATCGGGAGACTGTAGCAACATACAGGCTGCAAGTTGGTGCCATTGACACTGGTGTGCCACCCAAAACAGGCTACACAGAAGTAGTTGTTGATGTAGATGATGTCAACGATAACGGCCCAATATTTCTTCCCGGAAATGACGTGGGCTATATTTCTGAAAATGAAGCCAGCAACACTGTTGTCATGACATTGAATGCCACTGATCCAGATCTCAACTCCAACCCTGCTCTGTTCACGTTCATCCTGGTCCCCAATGCTGACAGTCCATCTTTCACACTGGAATCCGGCACTAATGTCCTGCGAACAACTCGTACCCTGGATCGAGAGGTCAAGAGTGACTATTATCTCTCCATTGAAAGTCGAGACGGTGGCATGCCAGAGATGACGGCTGTATCAACCATCCATATCATTGTGGTGGACCAGAATGATAATCCTTCTTCTGAACGTGATGCACGCATTGAGGTCAAAGCGTATCAATCTGTGTTCCCTGGTGGCTCTCTTGGAGTTGTCAGACCCATCGATCTTGATACCGGCGATGTCTTTGTTTGTCAGATTGTTAGTGGAGACTTGAACATATTTTCTTTGCAGCCCGGTTGTGTCCTCAACTCCAGAATGCATTCCACAGAATCTGACTATGATCTGGTGATCTCTGGAAATGATGGTCAACATTCAAGTGTCACTTCAAATTTTGATGTCTCCTTCAGAGCCTTCAACAATGCCTCACTTACTGATAGCATCGCCATCCGACTTTCTGATGTTGTGCCCGAGACTTTCCTGTCAAACCACTTTGATCGCTTCTCCGCCTCTGTGTCCTCATACCTCAGTACTCGAGAGACACTGCTCATTTTGAGTTTGAACAATGTCGAGGACGATGCCACCAAGATGGACTTAATCCTAGCCATCAAAAGAGATTCAGTGTACTTGGCTCGTGAAGAGGTAGCCAAGCTGATCACTGACCACAAATCAACAATTACTAGTCAATCAGGAGTAAGCATTGAAGAAGTAGACTATTCCCCTTGCTCGCCTAACCCTTGCAGAAATTCTGGAACATGTCAAGATCGCATTGAACTGAGGCACACTACGGTCATTACTGACAGTTCCTCAATCATCTTTGTTACTCCATCAATAAAGCGTGTCTTCCGCTGCATTTGCCAGGGTGAATTCTTTGGAGAGTTTTGCGAAGAGCAGATCAATCAGTGTGATCCAGATCCATGTCTGAATGGAGGTGTGTGCACCGACCTGATTGGTGACTACCGCTGTTCGTGCCCCCTGGGCTACACCGGCAAGCAGTGCGGCACTAACATCGATGATTGTGCGGACGGACCCTGTTTGAATAACGGCGTCTGTGAGGACTTGGTGAATGGCTACTCCTGCCACTGCACTGAAGGCTACAGTGGGAAAAACTGCCAGAATGGTCCCTGTGCCTTGCAGCCCTGCCAGAATGGAGGCACCTGTATTGAGGAGGGCAGCAGCTTCAGATGTGAGTGCCAGTACGGTGAATCAGGTGACATCTGTGAGATCACCAGCATTGGGTTCCAACAAGGCTCCTACATGGAATTCCCAGTGCTGTCCCCTGAACAGAACATCATAACCCTGCATTTCACCACAGTCTTGCCCAATGCACTCCTCATCTACAACCATGACGGAAAATCCACTGCCGATGCAGAATTCCTGACCCTGGAGGTTGTGGCTGGCAAGGTACAGTTTTCTTACAACCTGGGAGATGGTGTCACCGTGATAACAACTGAAAAGATGGTCGCTGATGGACAGTGGCACAAGGTGGAAGCTAGACGTATTGGCAAGGTGAGTAAATGTAGTAAGTGAGTAAACATCTTTGCAGGATGATAGATAATTAAATAGGAAATGCCTGCAAATTTTGAGTAATGTACAAGGGATCATGTATCGGCAAAAATGAATTAAAAAACCTTGTAATCCATACAGATCTGACATAATTATATAAATGATTTCTCATCGTCAGGGTTTTCTAGTCATTCTTTGTTGCCCAATATCAATGCTTTTTTATAAATTATCATTTGGTAATTTTGGACGTTTTCTTTAAAGAAAAAAATTATTTCATCCCACTTTGGCATCGCTATTGAGTAATACCCTTCAGTTTAACATAGGAAAATCAGCTGTGTAGACTTGCTAACTGTCTCCATTATATTTCAGTTTGGTTATATGATCTAGTCCCATTGCAGATTTTCTGATAGCTGTTACTCAGAATGTGATGAAGTCATTAGGTGTGATTGTAATCTCTTTTTTAATCAAATTACTTATTTGTTAAATGCCAAATTACATGTACGTGTAGAAACTTGATGGTAAAATAGATTCATGGCTGTTGGTGCAAGAATTTCCAAATATTGGGTGATATTTTCAGGCATTAAATATCCAACTGGGTAACTGATCCGGCACTGGAGGGCTCATAATTTCACTAATTTACACCCATTTTGTTGAATGCCACCTTGGTATCAAAAGTAGTGACTTGGGCTGACACGACATTTCGCAGCCACTCCCCTTTACACTTGAGAGTTCAGGTCCAAGTGATAAAACTTGGTGTCTGTTTATAAAAGAACAATAAGGCATCCCGTGTAGAGGTCCCCATGTTTAGAAGGGCTGACCCCGGGGCTAATAAACCTGACAAAGGATGAAGACATGAAACTGGCAGGTGACGCATAATTACCACGTCATGATGGATTTATCACACGTTGCTAATGGTGTCCTGGCCATCCATGCCTTTCCCCATTTTACTCTGTATCAATGACCAGTGAGCCAAGAAAGGTCTTCTCGGTGTAAACCTCTTTTACCAGAAAGTGCAGTGTCATGTATAAATGTTTACTCTGTCTCCCAGAATTATGGGAAATCATCTGACTCCCTGATGGGAATGTCCCCTATGGTTTGTATGGCCTTTTGAGGGGGGGGGGGAAGCCGCAATACAGAAAGGGGCCAAATTGCAAAATCAAGCCTGGTGAAAAAGGGTTAATGGATAACGAGGCACGCAAGGAGATGTGACTAGATGCTTTTGTGGAAAACATGAAAGAATTCCTGGAATTTCTTAGTTTGAACTTCAAAGGGAATTCAGCATTTTGCAGAATTCAGTAAGGGGATGTTTAAGAGCACAAATAAATGAATAGAAGTGAAAACGATTCTGCACAAGATGTCATTTGTAAGTGCACAGAATTTTCTGAAGGGCGGTTTCATTTCTTTCATTTTCTGGAGCAAAATTGTTCAGTGGCACAGTCTCATCTATCGAAGCAAAGTAATGCTATTTCTGTTAGTCCAAGGCTGAGTAATAATAATTAGGGCTTTCTTTCTTTCCCAAGCCTTTCAAACTGCTAGTCATCAGGTGTTTGATTTTGGGGTGGGGTCTTTTGTTAGTTAGGGTTAATGGAAGGAAATTATTGAAGAAATGAGTTGATGAACTGATGATAAATCTTATAAGTCTTCAAAGTGGCTTTCTTGTTGAAGACCAGCCACTGTTCTTTTGTACAAGTTCAGTGGATTTAAAAATGGACCAAAGGAAATGAACACATTTCAGAGATTATGTTGAACCCAGCAGCACAGGATAGAGTACCTGAGCTTAATCCCTTTAAATTAGGAGAATTGAAATCCCCCAGAAAAGTCCTACAGCTGGCATTCTTCCCAAGAGCATCATAAATCAGCCCGGTGCAGGGCATGAATGTCATGCCAGACAGGGTTCAAAATTCGTCCTGTGTTTCATAGTGCACAAAACCGAAGTGTTGGTAACAGCAACCTGTGGTCTGGTTCACAAAAACCAGGCCTGCTTGTAGTATGATGAAAGAGATAAGTTCGGTGAGGTCCTAGGATTGAACAAGATGGTGGTTGTGTATCAGTCTTACTCTTGATTTTGTGTTGATAGTCAGTTAAATTAGGGATTCAATTGAATTTTGTTGAAATCTGGTGGAGCATTATATTCATGTCATGTTTCCTATGTGGGGTTACCTTCCAAACTATGATTTTCCAAGTATTTTAAATCAGATTTGGATATTAAAACTGAAAATTAACAGACGCAGAAAAAATCTTATTCAGTTTTCCTGTTTTTCTGATGATTGTTTGCAACATGACCGGCATCAAACAAGTTTAGATGGTTGTTTCCATATCGCTACTTACAAAGTCATTCATCCTGAGTAATTTTTTGGTGTGGTTGCCGTGGGAAGAGTTTTCGGATCTAACTTGAAAGCTGTCTCTGTTACTTGTCTTCAGAAGAATGATTATGCCAACAATAAGTCACCTGAATGCAGAACAACTGTGCATATGCCAGTAGTTGCTTTTACTGATTACCTCCTGAAAGATGACACATGAATCAAAAGTACGATCAGCTTTCATAATTTATTCCACATTGAGAAACCAGACAATATTTGAAAAGGATCAGACTTGCAAATCTGTATACTTTTGTTGCAAGATTTTTTGAATAATTTTTGCACAGTTAGATGCTGAGAAAGCCCTTTCAGGTTTTGATTGGTTGGAATGCTAATTGGTCATTTGTTTCTTGAAGGAGCTATATATTTTCATTTACAAATAGGCAGAAAATACCAGTTAAGATTAGTTGAAAATGCTTGTGGCTTAAAACTGTCAGTAAACCTCAACTTAATACTAAATCTTCATATACATGGACTTTTTATTAGTCTTTAGAGGATTCTTTTTCTGTCTCTCATGTAAGCTGTGATATTTGCCCGTTGATGGAAAAATGCCAGTGAGTTCTACTTCACTTTGGCAAGTTCATAGAGATACCGTCCTCCGCTACATTCACAAACAAAAGCAGCTGCGTTATTTATGGAGTTCACTCCCTGGTCAAGTCTACGCTGTATGGTTAAGGCTCCTGTCGAGGTGTGCTGGAGTATTAAAGGGATAGACTGGGTTGAGGGAGGTAGAAGAGTAGAAGAAAGCAAAGAGTGGAGAGCTGTGTTCACGGTAGACACTTTTTATGTTGGATGCAAAGACGTGGTCAGCCTTAACTGAGTTGACGCAGTAACATTTTTAAAAAGTAGCAAATGCCATGGAAAGTGCACCTTGCATGTACTGCAATTCATGTGATGGGCAGGGTGCAGATTGGAGCCAAGTGACACAAGCAGTCTGGAGGTGCAAACCTTGCTTTGTTTGCCCAACAAGAAGTTGGTTTCACAGGTCCCTGAAGGGTTTGCTATTTCGTCATTATGGCACAGAACAACCTGCAAATCCCCTGGTCTGTCAACTTGCGGGAGGACCACAAATCAAGCATTTTGTTGTAATGAGAGACGCTAATCTGCATGGCCTGCAATGGAAGAAATTGGTGTTAATGGGTCCTAGTGCAGTGAGAATCCCCCGAGAATGGAGCAGTCCTGCTGTGCTGCACGTAGACCACTAGTAACAATCACCTGTTGTGACAAATCAAGTTGGGTGTCAAGATACATGGCGCACTCAAAACACACCAAAAAAATTCACCCTGCATTAGCATTCCAAAAGGAAACATATTATCCATCAGGGGAAAGGAACTGCATGTTGTGATATTTCTGTAATTAGACCGATCTGCCCTGTGGCATACTTGCTCCTCAGTCCAGTATTTTAACAGGTTTTAGGAAGGACATTCTGAAATAACCTTGTCAATTGCTGATAGATTTCTGAAGAATGATTTCCTCCATTTTGTCTTTCCAAACTGTGGACTAGCTACAGTCATTGTGAAATTGGTATCTCATTTTTTGACTTGGTTGTGCAAAAAGTGGTTTTCGTCACTTTGGTCATGGATTGTCAAGTATATCCACATAGTCTAGACAGTCAGGTTCCTATCTGTGCTACTGAATTGAACCTGCTGCCATATTACATGTACTGCTTTTGCAATATCTGTCCTTCATCGCTCCCATTCATCCATGCAGGCCCCCAGCTCTGTGTTTGACACCGAATGGGATCGAGGGCACGAATACCCCTCGTTAGACATAGAAACGGGTTATTTGTTTTCGGACTCTTTGGGGCTTTGAGTCTGATAACAAATGTAGCATTGCACTTTCTTGCTTCTAAGTGATTTGTTTTACTTCTGGGGAAATGCCTTTTGGGATTTGCCAAAAAGGATAGCACTTGAATCCAGCTTCTGGTAAAAGAAGGAGAATAATGACTGAAGCTGTAGTGAAGCAGAGCCATTTCAATTCATTTGCATTTGTAACATCTATTACAGTATTATAGCTCTAATAATACATGTTCAAAGATGAGATGGATTATGCTCAATCATTGGATTTATATGTGAAAGACTGAAGCAAATCTGTAGTTCAGGGAGTGTGTGTAAGTAAATAAATTATTAAATAGTTAATATACATATTGTATATCATCACAATAAGCTATATATCAGTATTGATACTGTATATCATCACAATATGCTATATATCAGTATTGATACTGTATATCATTACAATATGCTATATATCAGTATTGATATAAGGTTGTAATGTTATATATTACAGAAACTTAGAATAAATTTGTGGTAATGTACATGTATGTGAACATTTCTTTACAGGACGGAGAGTTAATAGTTGATGACTGTTCCATGTTATCCCCAGCTGGTACCTGCAGAGCCTCTGGTGGGACAGGAAGCCAAATGTAAGTAGTTTTGCCAGACAGTTCTGCAAAAATAGTGGGGACAAAGCTCTTGGGAAATCCTGTTTGTTCCCCTTGCAGAAAGAGGGAACAGAAGTAGGCTATTTGTACCTTCAATAATGAGTGACTAATCATGAGTTCTGCTCGTGGCTCTGAATGTCCTTCTGAACCTTTTCTTTGTTAGGCATGTTTTAAAGCTGTAATTTTCACTTGATGGTGGTGTTGTTGCCGGAAAAGACTCTTTACCTCAGACCCTGGAAATATCCAGTTGGCGTGATGCATAATTAAAGACAGAATCCTGTGTGTCAGGATTGTATTTATTTATTGGGCAAACTGGATACTAAGTTGAAATTTGAAGACAGGAGAGTTACGCATCTTTAGTGGACATGATGGTGTCATCCCTTCTCTTTCTTCTTATCAAGCCACTCATTTTTACCATGAGATTGTAGTGTTGTATTCGAGACCTGAAGACCATCACAAAACCCTACTCACAAGACCAGCAAAAGATCTCCAGTCTGAATTCAAGTCACAAACTACTTAAATTAACCACCACTGAAGCATTCCTTTGTCACTGTTCACCCTGTTACTAGTGACTAGTCTTGTGAAAGGACTTGCGAATAGTCTCAACTAGAACACCGTTAGATTTTCTGTTTTGGGGGGGGATTCATTTGTACAAATGTCCTCATTTCAGCGGTCTTGATCTGAATGGTGTGCCCATGAGCCTGGGAGGCACGATGTCCATTGACACCATCCTGCCCCGCGCCTGGCAAGTCTCCTCCGCCGACTTCCTCGGCTGCATCCGGGAAGTCTCGGTCAACGGCAGTGCCCTGGATCTCTCCGCTCCACTGGCTGAGCGGGGCACCGGCCAGGGTTGTGACCGAGACACTGAGACATGCAGCAGCAGTCCCTGCAGTGGCAGCAGTGTGTGTGTGGACGAGTGGTGGAATCATTGGTGCAAATGTGAGGAAGGCTTTACCGGAGCTAATTGCGACAAAGGTGAGGCATCGTCACCAAAATTGATTCCTAGGGTGTAGGTGCACTCAGGAGATGTTTGTTTCCTCATTGGGTTGTTCTAGTCATAGCCACATGGTAAATGGGAGCATATCTGAGGAAAAACTCAATTAGCAGGCTGCTTTGATGAAAATGGATCATGTCTTTTTCCTGTTTGTTAATGCTGAAACGTTATTAGGGACTTTCAGATGAACATGCATTTCATAGGCTACAATTCTTGATATAAATTGCTTAGTGACTACTCTCTGCTTTTTCGCTTATATATCAGTGCTGCGAATGGGATATTCAAAGACTAGAGCCTAATTTGTGGCACTGCTAAGCACACAATTTGTATGCTCACAGAGGCTACACATGTTTCATGGAGATTGTAAGCAGTAAGCAGAGCTAAAAACACTCGTACCTCTAAAAAGAAAATGCTTTTACTAAATGATGTGATGATGGAAATCTCTATGATCGCACATCTACTAGCACAGCCATATCAAGCACTGCCATGTAACAGTGCCTTACTGTTAACAAAAGTTTATGCTATAGTTAGCATAAAGTAAGGTTAGCAAAATTTCATGCTACAGTAAGCACAAGTTTTCTATTAACTAATAAGAAGTACCATGAAATTAGGTCCAGTCTGTCAATTTAAACAGGTTCTAATTTTGTTTTAATTTTTAAACTAATATCATCTGTTAAAATTTCCTTTAAAGGTTTCTCATTGTCGTATGAAAATATGCAAATGTTTTAAAATCCATAGAATGTAGCAATGAGCTGAGTTTGAAACACATAGTAATTTGGCTGGGTAATTACACCCAATTGCTTATGTTATTGTCTTTCAGTGCCCACGCCATTTTCTTTTGGGGGTGGAAGCTACGTGGAGTACGTGGTCAAAGAGAGCTTCCGCCGACAGCAACTGTTGGATGCAGCCAAAGAAAATCCCAGTGGGAGGAGGCGGCGGCGTGAAACGCCACCAGGATCACAGACCATCTCCATGTCCTTCAGGACTGGATCACCAACCGGCTTGCTGCTGCTCGTGGAGTCCGGAGATGACTTCACAACGCTCCGGGTAAGTCATTAGGTCATCTGCTGGGTGACACCTCCGAGCAGCTGGACCCAATTTCAAAGTACTTCCATGCTCATTGCTTACAATATAAAGATTACCAAATAAAAACTGATCACAAGTTGATGCATTAGCATTATATATTTCACTGGTCAGTAATCTATTGATGATTATATTTATTTTTTTAATATCGTAAAAGTAAAAATTCTCATAAAGCACTGCAATGCAATTATTACATTAAAAATTGCTAATGCAGTCATTGCATCAAAAATTACAAGAATCACCTTCAAGGTTTGATTAAGTAGGCATTTTCTATGCCTTGGAAATGTGCACCATCTTCTTCCATGAGCCTTTTGGGTGCTCTTTTATAAGGACAGTTGGAAAGATGACAGGTGTTATAATTACACCTTACTGATCCTTGCATTTGTAGAAAATGTGTTACGAAATTTTGCTTACTGCAATTTGAATTTTGAATGTTGTGTGATTAAGGTTTGGAAGCATTAACTCGTAGTAATGAAGACAAAATGAAAGGTTATTTACTTTACATTAATGCTCACAGATGATGTTACAGAACCATTGTTGGAATGACACTCATACCCAACTTCATGCAATCTAGGCATATAATTTTCAGAGCAGACATGACTTGATCACCAACTAGCTATCCTTTCTTACATGTTGCAGGTCATCAACAGCACTGTCCAGTATCATTTTGGCTCGTCTGGCCAAACCAAGGGCTCTGTCAGCCTTGCCAAGAATGTTGCAAACTGGAAGTGGCACACCATCAACCTGTACAGAGAGGGTGCCACAATCACTCTAGAGAGTGGAGACCAGACAGAATCTCAGCGGTTCAACCCAATCCCGCATGACTTCACGGCTCTGGAAGTAACTAGCATGTCCCTCGGTGGCACAAAGACTCCTGTAGTGATTGATGGCACGGATGTAACTGGTACGTTCTTTTTCAACCTCAGTATTTCAAGCATTCATTTGGGTTGGTAAAAAATTTACCAGGGGACTGATGGTCAATTGTAGGAATTTAAGACATTTTCTGTATGACAATATGTACCAGCAGTTTAAAGTGGTTTGCTGATCTATGTTTTGTGGATCAAATGCACATCACAGTGCACAATATATACTGTACTTGGATACTGTAGTGTTTGTGGATACTGTAATGTACTGCTTGATAAATGAACTGCTTGACGATAGTTTCTGTCTTGTTATCCATAGAAAACAATTTTGCTCATATTTCATGTCTGCACAGCTCATGCCGTCTTATAGTGAATGGATACTTTGTGTACAAGAGTCCAGTGACATTTCACAGGACATTTGGGATGGCCCCCTTTTAATGGTAGAAAGCTTTTGTTGGTTTGTTTATGGGGCGACTCTTGCAGAGCAGTGGCTCTGCACAGTAGTCTTCATAGTGCTAACTGTCATTGGCGGGGGCCGCTGCAATGATCAATGAAAATATTACTGTGGTTAGTGGAATTGTTCATATTTTCATACATGCATTTTCTAAGTCATATTTGTGTGTCTACATTAAATTTCAGCCTTTTCTGGATGCCTTGAGAACTTCAAAATCAATGGGGCAGCTCTTCCACTGGATGGTGCCAATGACATGTTCGAAGCTGTACCATCTGAGAACACTGGGGAGGGTTGTGATGGAATAGATGTTTGCTCCCCCAACCCATGCCTAGTTGACCAGATCTGTATGCTGGATGGCGATGGTTTCAGGTGTGAGTGCAAGGCAGGGTTCACCGGAGAGGATTGCAAGATACCAAGCACAGGTCCTCCTGAGAGCGACAACACACTGGTGATTGTCCTCGTCAGTGTGTTTGCCTTTGTGGTCATTGTGATCATAGTGGGCTGTCTCTTGCTGCTGCGGCGCTACCGCAACAAGGCTCGGAAGGCCAAGGAGATTGCCACCGGCAACTCCAAGACCAACTTCTCCATGGATTCACTTGACAACCCTGGCTTCAGCGCTGACACCTTTGACAACCCGACCATGATTGGGTCACAGCACAACAAGACAGGCAACGGGGCAGAGCTCATCAGCCAGCAACCGGACATCATCGAACAGAATGCCTTCAGTGGCATGCCCGAGGAATCCTTCATCGTGGACTCTGACGATGTCGTCATTGGCGAAGAGGCATCAGGTCGGGATCAGGAAGCACCAGAGCACTATGATCTTGAAAATGCCAGTAGTATTGCCCCCTCGGACATTGAGCCAGCCTATCATTACAGGTATTACCATGATGGGCGAGAACGCAAACAAAAGCGCCATGGGTACCGGTACTCTCCAAACCCTATGCTGGCTCGGATTGGCACTCCACCGTGCGAGAGCCCAGTGAGTCAGGTGTCCTCAAACCATCTCAATATTACTCACAATCCAAACCCCAACTCCCTGCATGTACGCAGCAGCCCTAGTAACGTGCAGCACAGTACTCCCATGGAGAACATTAGAGCTAGTCCAGCCAGTGCCTTAGCCCGACAAAGCCCAGGGCTGCAAGCCATGCGCCAGAGCCCCTCCTTGCAGCTTCTTAAGAATGAAAGTAGTCGCTCTGCAACACCACTGCGGCTCAGCAGGGCCAACACGCCAGTAAGGAATGCTGCGAGCCCTATAGGCTCTGAGCACAGCTATAACCAGAGTGAACTGCGTAGCCAGGGACATCGAAGTGACATTAGTAGTCATCTAAGTGGGCAGGGAGATCAACCCGCACATGTTGGGGCACACAGACCTCCCCGCCCTCCAAGCAGACTAAAAGAAACCTCTCCTGTCGATGCCAGCAGGCCTCTGGGCTTGACTGTGGAAGAGGTCAAGAGACTCAACACAGCCCGGCCAGATCTGATGAGCGGCAGCCATGCCAGCACGATAGACAACCTGTCATCAGTCAGCAGCAGCAAACGACAGCAGCAGCAGCACCAGCATCATTCCAACCTCCCACCCCTACCACCAGATCTTGAGCCCTCGCCACTGCTCGAACCGCCCGAGTCGACGTCCTCGGACGAGACTGCCGGCTCATTCACCTGCTCCGAGGTTGAGTCGGACACCGAAAAACTGAAATCTAGGAAGCTAGATCCAGGGAGGCTCTTCCTCTCAGGTCTCTCACAGATGGACGACGAGGAAGGAGATGAACCTGAAACGTACGAACAGTTTAGTGCACCCTTCAAATCCAAGGAAGGACTAGACTCTGTCGGGGGTTCCCTCAGCACCCTCTTTGCCTCAGAGGATGAGCATGTGGACCCCAAAAAGACCAATGGACAATTCAGCTGGGACCAATTCCTCAACTGGGGTCCACGGTTTGAGACCTTAGAGGGTGTCTTTGTAGATATTGCACTGCTCCAAGACAGAGCTGCTTCTCGTCCTCCTAAGAAGGTTTATCTGGAACAAACGGCTGAAGAATTTGTATGAACGATAGTACTTGTGCATAATATATTTTTATTGATAAATTTTGTATCAAAGGGTTATTCCTTGGCATATTTATGAACAATGCTTCCTTTTGAGAAATGTAATTGTTTTTACGGTGTACTCACATGAATGATTAGAACAAACCTGATGAAATGGGAAAGTAAAACTTACTGGCATGTTTCTAATTGTATGACGTTTTAGTAAATGTTGCAAACAGTTTGCCCACATTCAATCACTGGGTGGCAAATTGAAATTTGAATTTTATTGCATTTCGAAACCATTTTAAACCATTTTAACAGTGATTGATTCAAAGTAGCTAATTTCATAACCGTTACAGATCAGATCAAACTGCAGCTAATTCTGAGTGTAATAAATTAAGAACATATCTGTAGTGTCTCATGTGTAAATAATATTATTTGGCCATATTTTGAAATGTTGTGAATAAAATGTCACTTGCATTTCATACTTTTGTCATTCCTGCAATATATTTGCTGGACTATTTTAACAGCATTGTCTGTGTACATAATCTATTTTGTATAGTTCACACTTTCCCCGCTAGTCTTTGTATACCATGCCAATACTTTTAATTATGCGGAGTCATTGCTCTAAGTCATTCATTTTGTGTTTTTCTATTCATTGAATACATGTGAGAATATTTTTAAACATTGGGAATTTGTAAGAAAGGATTACAGTGTTTTTTTCATGTTATGAGCATGTCTCATTTAGTCAACCAAATGAACCTGGTCTGTTCGGAGAGAGGAAGTGTTTAGTGAATCACATGAAATCTAGAAAATAATCATTAATTTGGTTCATTTTTCAAATGGCTCGGGGTAAAGAGATTGCATGTATTAAGGTTCTCAGTGTACCTCACTTGGACTTGAATGTAACAGTTGACAAAAACAGTGGAATTCAATTGATGGACCTTTAAAATTGTGCATAATTGTTTGTTTACATGGGAGCAAGGATGCATTTGATACCCTTCCAGATAGTGGTTTATACAATTAAGAATAAATTAATGTGGAAGAAAATTGTTTGTTGTCTGTTGTTTAATTTTAATGTGTTTCCATGTGTTGCCTCTTTAAATCTATCAATTTTGTTGGCAACAGTGTTCGGTTGTAAGAGTTTTGTCAAATACAAACCGAGATCTAGAAATTTTAACAAATGGTACTTTCAATTTTGGGGGACATTGTGAAATGATAGAGTTATCACAATGGGATGACCAAAATATTGTCAAGATATAAAACATATTAAAGAAAACATTCTTTTCATCGTTTGGCTTCTTTTAATAGCCCGACTTACCAAACACAGATGTCACAATCTGATGGGGTTCGTTTCATATTGTGTTTGACTTCGACTATTAGGCCTGTTCATTTGCACGAAATAGTCTGCTGTCTCTTTTCGTGATAATTCACACCCAACGTGCTGGGGTGTATTTTAGCAGAAGCTACCATCTCGGACCAGCAAATTTCTGCTTTTTACTAAATAGAACAACACAAACTTTCAAGACAAACCAGCGTGGCAATACAAGAATTAAACAATAGGCAAAATCAAGCACCAAGAGGCAAACAAAAACTCCTCATGCGTAACAATGTGAGGGAATTCTGGGCAGTAGTAACTGGGATTGAGATTTTATGAAGACTTGTAATTCAGTGAAAAATAAAAAAAAATGCACGAACAGGAACTTTTACATATATGTATGGTTTGTGACATGAAAAAGTCAAGCGCGTTAAATATAAGGTTCTAGAATATTATGGAAGTACAACAAAAAAGATAAAGAGAGAATTTCAGGCTGTAAATAGCGGTTTGTTTAGTGTCAATTTGCATCGAGGCGCCCAGTTAAATTGCTTTGCTACACGGGCTCTAAAATAGAGGAAGAATGAACTCTGCTTGGTGTGTAATACCAACTTCATTGGTCAGTCATTTGTCAGCGTGGTCAGTTTCCTGTAAATTTTGGCTCAGTGTGGACAGTTTTAAGTCGCTTTAGCTTAGACTGAACGACGTTTTCATTACATTAGGACTAATTTTCCAGGGTACCAAGTTATATCCTGCCACAGCGAATCTTTTCAAAATCAGTATTCGCACCTTTGCCTAAAGGATGGAGATACTTTTTCACATTTCGATAAAGTCGGAAAAGTCTAAATTCCGTTATCTTGAAGACATTCTTCATTCCCGCCAAAAGAAAAGGCTTTGATGTATAAAAAAAGAAAAAAGACCTCCCTGATCCGATTTTCTTGTATGTTCTCGTCATTTTTTCTTGCTCGTACATTGTAGGCCTATCAAAGTTTTAAACAATCATGGCATTGTCATACAGTGTGAAAGGTGTCAATGTACATGTATTGAGAACACTAGGTTTGTTTCACTTATTATCTATATTTTAAACACTTTTTAATGTGCTGCCAAATTAACTGATATTTCCCTGTTTTTCCATCTTCTCCTTTGTTATCATTTAGAGATCATTAAACATTTCTCATTTAACTTTTGTCGTTATCGTCAGAGCCTTTTTAACGCCTAGACTCATCAGTTGTAGTGACATCGTCAAACAAAAATCTCGAAGTTTCACCAAAATCAAGCAAACTAAAATTCATGTCCACATTTTTAAAGGAAGTGGGTACGTGTCGTTGAAGACAGCTGATTGGTTCATCAGCGCTGTGACGGGCAATTCTTTTGTCACTGAGCGTTCTTAGGTGTGACTGGCTTGCATATATTAAAAAACACAAAAAGGTTATTGTAACTTGGAATGTACGTTCTGAGCAGAAACTATTGGCGTGCAGCACTAAGCGCAGGGTTTCGTCGACGCCATTTTTATGAACGTTTCTAGAACTACAGCGTGGTGTGTTTCAAGATAATTTCATGTGTACTTCTCAACCTTCTTGTCTAAATGTCATCTTTGGAGCTTGCTGGTGACAAAAGCTTGCAGCCTGTGTTCCCACGGTAGTGTTTCTCCATCTTACACCTGGAAGTGGAAACCTTGAACAAATGTGACGCTGTTTGTCCGTAAGTACTGCGAAATGAGGTAAGTTCTGAAGGTAAGTTATTGCCGCAGGTTACTGCAGTAGGAAGAAAGGGCCAGAATTAGCCAAGCTGTGCAAACGAACTGAGTCAAATAGGCCCGATACCCCAAAATTGATGTTTTTGAAATGCTTGGAAATACATGGGACAAGCGAAAAGGAGACTTGAGACATTAATGTTTAGAAGCTTGTGCCTTTTTCTTGGCGTTTGCATTTTCCCTAGCCCAGGCAGGACGTTGTCGTCATTTCATTACATAGTACGGTCAGGGAGTCCACCTGGGCTAAATTTTCCAACAAAAACTCCCAAAAAAGGCCTGTAAATGTGCACCATAAAAAAAATGTCGACCTAACTTATTTTGTGTGTGCATAGCGCAAGGAAAAATACATGAATATTTAGAAGCAAGGAATTGTTTCTTTCAAGCATTGATATACAGTTCTACTATTAGTCCTTATGATATCCCGAAATAACTTGTCTTTACATTCTTAGATAAAAGTGTAATCTGTATTTTGTAGTTTGTCACATGCTAAATATCTAGTTGGGGCTATTGAATTTATGTGGAGTTTGATAAGGTTTTTCGGAGGTTTTCTCAGTTCAGAGAAAAATATGAACATTACAAGTGCTGCACGTGCAAGCCAGAGAACATATGAAAGGACACCTAGATAGGCTGTTGTGGCTAAACTAGGCTAATTTTTTGTTTGAAATTACAGTAAATCACCAAAATGTCTTCCTTGTATTTGTACTTCCATGATAATGCTCAACTCCATGGCCGTACAAATGAACTTTTTTTTCATATTTCCTCTGAAGATTTGAAAGCCAACCCTGTTATTTTCATTTGTTGAAAAAAAGATACTTCCGCTAGTTCCACTATTTCCCATTATTGGCTTAAATGAGGGACATTTAGTAAATTTTGAGCAGTGCCATGCACAAGGCCGGGCCCAAGTATGGCACTTCTAAAAAGTGTGCATTTCTTAGAACTTACATTTTTTACATTTACCAGCACCACTGTGACTCGGAAGACTATGAAACTTGTGCATTCCCTTTCATTTGTTGACTTTGCAAAATTTGCATTGTATTTCTGTCAGTTCCATTCAAATAGAAATGTAGTATTTCAATAATTGTTCTTGGAGTATCAAACAACTACAAAAGAAATGGTTTCTGCTTTTTGCCATGTATTCATTGTATGCCAGTGACATCTTTCTTCATAATTGTGATAGGTAGAATCTACTAACTATTCCCCTTTTGCTCTTTAAAAAACCAAGTTGCATCAGTGATGATCACACGTTTGATGAAAATGTGCCGGGGGGGGGCAAGAGTTCTGTATCCCACCACCTCACATTTACTAGTTGACATCCATTCCACTTAAATGTGTTTTCAATAGAAGCCAGATCCATTAACTAAGCTTGGTAAAACTGAACATAAAAGTTGTTTGGGTCACATACTCTTTGAACATTGATTGTGTGGGTATTCAAAACCATTTGATTTATGATCAAAACTTGTCATTAAGAATTTAAAAAGGATAGAATGCCATGACTGCTAGAAAGGAAGGAAAGAATTCCATATAGGGATGCCCCTACCCCATGAAATTGGTCTGAAAGTATTTTTGAAGTAAGCATCTCAATGTTTTAATTGCCACATGTGACTTTTGAGGACATGTTATTGGTTTTAGGTGGCTTATGCCTATCGTTTACTGCATGGAAAACGTAGTGGCATCCGTACATGGAATTCATTGCAAAAGGAAAATAAATTGTGATACCAATATTAAAATTATCATTCTAGTTTTACAAAATTATGCATTGAGATATCAGTTTTCTGTACGAAGGGCAAGATTTTACTTTAAATGATACCTCAAACAAAGATTGGGTAAAAGCTTTTCTCATATTTTGAAAAAAAAAACTCACCTATTTTAGAAGGTATATTTACTGGTAACAGGCATAAAGGTCATTTTATAAATTTTGGGTCCAAAAGTGTGACTTGTATCCCTGTTATGCTTGGCATATAATTTGTATTAATAACTCTTGGAAATGAGTTTTTAACATATAATGTATGTCAGATATGAGACAGACACACACAAAATTGGACCTGAAATTTATACAGTGACCCATATGTAACCAAAATTGGGGAAAAAATTGTGTGGGAAAATGGGAAAACAGTGTCTCACTTTTTACTTTTCCTTTGAGGCATCAAACGTATTTCTGATACCAGTGCATAATTTAATTTGCTTTTTTGCCTTCATCTTTGATATCCAATTTTTCAGCATGAATCATTTGATACTTTGCCACAACCCTAAACAGATTGGTGCCAGTCTGAAAAACTCCATTGTATGTCATTTTAATCGTGATGGCAACGTCAACATTAATAATCAACAAACACTTGGGTTTATTATTGCTGTCATGTTTCTAGTTTGTTGGCATCAAACTACTTAGTGTAGTTCTTAAGGAAAATTTCTACCACAAGAATTGTACAGAAATTATATTTTTCTTCAACCGGTTCTCTTGGGTGTATGCAAAATGAGTGAAATTGGAGGATTTCAAAACCTGTTGGGGTCAGTGGTCAAATAGCTTTTAAATTGGCACACCAGCAAATTATCCAGTCAAACAGACTTGTTCTCATTACACTTTAAAGTGTTTTCTTCATGGTACTT
Organism: Acanthaster planci; assembly: GCF_054643075.1. Lineage (NCBI taxonomy): Eukaryota > Metazoa > Echinodermata > Asteroidea > Valvatida > Acanthasteridae > Acanthaster > Acanthaster planci. Next base: position 19,090,283 of record NC_141778.1, on the reverse strand, counting down.
GTGGTTCTGTTTTTGATTTTGTTTTTTTCAAAAAGCATTTTCCTCTTGAGTGCTTATCTGAGCCACATTTTTTTGGCAGAGTATTTGCAAAGGTTACAGTGAAAAATACCTCTGACTTCAATATCCTGCTACACTACTTCGGAACTTGCAGTAATTGTTTATGTTCTCTCTAAATCTGAAGGAGTAATTGTTTACATCTGAAAGAGTGAAACTAGAAACTTAAAGTTTTATAGTGAAAATTGCTCTGAGTTTGGATTGAGAAAGTTGGAAAACCAACCCCTTCCAAGGAAATTCACTTGCAAAATCTCAATCTATTCAAGTGATTAAATGTCAACGGAAATCATCTTATCTTTAGTTTTACTCGGAAAGAGTTATTTTTCACTGTTAATGTATTCACTTGTCTGGTTTCAGAGTTTAGCCTTTTTTTCTAAGTTAAAATTCATTTCAGCATTCTTCTACAAGCATGCAGTAAAAAGAAACCATATTTGTTGAGGTAAAGTTGAGATGGCATGTGGCTGTAAGATGAATCTACTGATGGAGACAAACTCGAACTTGGTGAATATGTTCAAGGAGACACCCTTGAATAAGAGATGTAAGTGAAAATGGCGCATATGTTGTCTTTAGCATGTTTTGGCATGGTTTGAGACAGATTTGAGACATGAAAAAGTTCATAACACAGGTCATCCATTGATTCCACGAAGATCGTAGATGGTGCTCTTGATCCTGATGTCTTAAATGAAGTGTGGATACTACGTCATAGTGATTTTCTTTGATCCAGAAATGTGAGAGAGGTCATCAATAGCTTCTCTAAGCTATGGTAACTGGGACAAAACGGCAACTCTTGTCTACTGGATTGTAGTAAAACACCAATAGCAAATGGAGACCTATGACCATTCATCAGTGTGCCATCTCTCAAGCCAGTAGCAGATGGAGACCAGTGACAATTCATCGCTATGACATCTCTCCAGCCAGTAGCAAATGGAGACCTGTGTCAGTTATCACCATGACATCTCTCTAGCTGGTAGCAAATGGACACCTGTGTCAGTTATCACCATAACATCTCTCCAGCTGGTAGCAAATGGAGACCCATGGCAATTCATCACCATGTCATCTCTCTATTCAGAAACAGACAGAGACCTTCGTCAGTTCATCGCCATGACATTTTTTCGGCCAGTAGCAAATTGAGACCTGTGACAATTCATCTCCTTGACATCTCTCCAGCCAGTAGCAAATTGACACTTGTGTCAGTTATCACCATGACATCTCTCCAGCTGGTAGCAAATGGAGACCTGTGACAATTCATCACCATGCCATCTCTCCAGCTGGTAGCAAATTGAGACCTGTGACAATTCATCACCATGACATCTCTCCAGCCAGTAACAGATGGAGACCTGTGACAGTTCATTACCGTGCATCTCTCCAGCCGGTAGAAAATGGAGACCTGTGTCAGTAATCACTATGACATCTCTCCAGCCAGTAGCAAATGGATACCTGTGTCAGTAATCACTATGACATCTCTCCAGCCAGTAGCAAATGGAGACCTGTGTCAGTTATCACCATGACATCTCTCCAGCCAGTAGAAAATGGAGACCTGTGTCAGTAATCACTATGACATCTCTCCAGCCAGTAGCAAATGGATACCTGTGTCAGTTCATTACCGTGCATCTCTCCAGCCAGTAGCAAATTGAGACCTGTGACAAATTTATCACCATCACATTTCTCCAGCCATTAGAAAATGGACACCTGTGTCAGTTATCACCACGACATCTCTCCAGCCAGTAGCAAATTGAGACTTGTGACAATTTATCACCATGACATCTCTCCAGCCAGTTGCTGTGGGAGACCCGTGACAATTCATCACCATGACATCTCTCCAGCCAGTAGCAAATTGAGACCTGTGAGTTTATCACTAGCACAAAAACTCACCTCTTCAAATATGGTTTCTTTCTTCCTGTTTGATTGTATTGGCCTGCAAAATCATGCTGCCATATTATTGGGTTTTAGTAACAGCTGCATAGATATAGTAGATGCCTCTTCTATATTTTGTAATTATCTTTTTAGAGTTTAGGTATTTGCATGTAATACGCTGGATTCCTGGAACGGCCTTACATCAAAGTCATCAGTTGGAGACTGACCTTAACTGATGGATACAGTATAAATACAATTGTTGCTTTGAGGGGTGGGTGGGAAGGGGATATGGGTAGATAATAAATTAGATAAAATTTGGTTGACTTATGAAAGGGAGAAACATCAATTTATCAAAACAAATTGATGTATCTCCCTTTCATAGAATAATTTTAGTGATGCAGTCTAGCAAGACGAGTCTTGTTGACCCTAGTGAGTTTATCACTGTTTACTTTGAAAATGCAGTTTTAATTCTATTATCATGAAACATGGCGCCAGCACGACCTTTAGTGCAGCTATTGAAATTCAAACACACAGAGATTTGATGTCGGGAATAAAAGTGAAAAGAGGTTCATACACAGACATCACTTCACGCCTTTGGCACAGACCCTATGAGAGTGGTCTGAAAAGTATTTTCTATGTACATGTAAATGCTTTGATATTTTTCCTGCTAAATTTGATATGATATGATATGTGACCACTTTCTATTGGCTGATATGACACTGTAGAGAAATTATTTATGTCCGTATATGGAACTCTTCCCATGAACAGTCCTGACCAGTGACTCGTTTTCTTGGAGAGCATCACTTTCTTGCCTTTACTAGTACGGTTATTCTATAAATTAAGGGACATTTTTGTGTCCCTGTTGCACCTGACCTGTGTAATCTGACTTGGAAATATCATCAAAAGTGATTTCAAATTCTATTTATTTGGCAGATAATTTGCATTACTTTGTAACTCTTTGAAATTGAAAAAGTGTACTAAATGTACCAATCATATATCAAATGTGACAGGGACAAAAGTAGACCCAAAATAAGCCATTTGCGAGTTAAATTTGAATAGAATCTGGTACACTGAGTTCTTTAAATTCAACTTGAATTCTCCATACTAAAACCACTGTTGCTATACCTTGTGATTCGGGGCAAGCTTTTGCTTAGTTACATAAGAGACGCCTTGCAACAATAAACTGTTCTCAATGGACAAGAACGGCCCAAAGGAACCAATCCATTCCAGAGATGGTGGTCGCTAGCAAAAGCTGGCCCCGAACCATGAGGTATAGCAACAGTGTCTTTAGTCTGGGGAATTCAAATTGTTACGTTCCTGTGCAATCAGGTAACACAGCGTACTGGATTTTATTCAAATTTAACTCGCAAGTGGCTTATTTATAAAATGACCCAGACTGCAATCCTTGTGTTTTTCACACACCCAAGGGAATAGGTTTTTTTTTAGCTTCTTTGTAACCATAAAATTGTTATAAGATGTTCTATTAGGTTTTACATGGAATGAAAAAAGATACTTTCCTTTGAAATATCTCTCTGTGGGTTTAAAGGGGCCATTTATTTTTTTCATCGTCACGAGTGTACAAGTCATTCCCTGGGATTGGGAAGTATATGCTTAAGAAGTTTCTTTATCCTTTCCTGATTATTCTCTTTGAGGGGAGGGGTCTAGAAAAGATGATTCTCTACATGCTTTTGAAAATGACGAAGATAATTAGTGCCTCAAAGTACATGTTATGCTTGCATTAACATGTTTGATCACTGGAATGGCCATGTGGTTTTATTAAGGAACAAGACCAGGCTGGTGGATACAACATGCATCAGTAACTTTATCCATTTTTGAACTTGAACGAAAGCGATTTTAGTACATTTTACCAGTGTCCATCGTCTTTTTGCAGACTTGGTTGATAACTGAGGTGCATACAGTTTTCCAACTTTTCTAAATGACGTAATTTGACTTTAATGAGGTTTATAGTTTTGATTTCATTTAAATTTTTGTTGGTTTCTTTTTAAACATTTTTTGGGGGTATCGGGTATCTTCAGCAACTTGTAGCAGTTATGAATTTGTGAACAGAGCATTCAGCCTTTCCTTTTCTTAACATATCTATGTTATGGATTATTTAATGTAGATGCATGGTACATGCTGTATCCCTGGAATGGCCTCACATCAGGGTGTCAGTTGGGAACAAGACCTGGCTGACGGATACAGTTTTGATGCAACTGTACCTATTTTTATGAGGATATCAGGGTTGATAAATGTCTTGTCTTCATGCGATAAATTTGTAATATTTATGAATACCAATATCCTGAGAGTAAACTCGCTGTGTAAACATGTTTCTTTATGGATGTCAATTCTCACGAGTTTGAGATGCACATGAATTGATGTTTAGAAGTGAAAACAGTTTCTAGTTTTTATCTTTCGATTAAAAGTAACAGTCCTCAATCCTTCACTTGCTGGCAGATTGAGGACTGATAGGGTGAAGACGAAAACTTTGTTTACATGGCAAAAAGCAGAAGTTATTTTATCGTGGGTAAGATGTGTAGCAGAATTGCACATGTGTGACAGAAATACACCTGCATCTACAAGTTTTTACACTGCACAAGGAAACTGTTTTTTTTTAGGGTTACTACACGGCCTTTCATAGTTTTATGATTAATTAGAAAAGATCAATTTTCAAGACGTCACTTGGAAAAAAGATACGATAAGTCCCTTTTATTGTAACAGCTGTAACATTTTCCAAATTTGTTTGACCTAGTTGCCTGCAAGCACCTTGATACACCTTAATACTATAGAAAGCAATTTTCCTTTTGCCTGTCTTTAGCAGTGTTCTTTCACATGTTGTGTGGTGTCTTCTGAAACAGTTGAATTCCAGTGGAAGTCCCCAACTGGATCCAAATTTTAGTTGTGTGACAATATCGTTGCCCTTAATTTTGTAGGCAGTTGTTAAGAATAAATTTGACCACACAATTTAAATAAGGCAGGGTACAGGAATACATGTAAATATTTTACCTTTTATCAACCGCGCGCAGGTTGAAGCATGAAAGTAATCTGTTCTGAATTTTATGGATGTATTTTAAGTAAGTAAAAAGATTAAAAAGAGTGTATTTTTTTACTCCAAACAAGCGGTAAATCTATGGAATACCTTACATGCATGAAAGAATACGTTTTCAGAAAAGTTGTTTTTCTTTACAAGAAAACAGAACGCACCTCCAAAAACATTCCACAAATAGACAAAATCTTCACTCGTGCTCTGCTGCATCCTGCAAGCACAGTTGAACTTGCTTTTTTTCAGCGTGGCTTCAATGAAAATATAAAAAAAACAGTGATACAATGTCTTATTCCTGTACCCTGCCCAAAAAAAGTACTATTTCAGGAAACTAATCGCTTTTCTCTCTTCCCACACCTCAGAAACATCTGGTTTTGGAAGCACCAAACAGCATGATCGTAATGTGTCACAAAGTGGTCCAAGATGTCATCACCACTGATGTCCAAGGATTGGCCTCCTACGTGCTTGAATTCTCATCTCCAAGACTGGATGAACTCATCTTGGTCAAGGGCAGGTCCATGGCAACAGCTTTTGTCGCAATTAGTGATTACTAGCAATCACAAAGACAGCATGAAAGATGCTTGGTTTTCTTGAGCCCTTGGGGTCTCTCATTCCACGAGGCCAGGCCCAAGTGACCATAGTCATGAAACTTTACTCCTGATTGGCTAGGATGGAACCCTCATTTCTGGTCACTCCAGGCAAACTATCCAGCAGCAATAAATTTTGTTGAAGCCAAAAGTTCCTCCAATTCATAAACATGCAAGTCTAACATTTCAGATGTGAAACACTTCATTTTTGCAGTGTTGGTCATGGTCAGTTCAAATAGAAAACAAACCTAATCTGGACAGAATGACGACTCAGACCTGTCAGTGATTGGTTTAATTTGTTGCCATGGATTTGCTCAAAATGTTTACATAAGAGTTGGTTTTGAACCAGGCACATATAACTTCAAAGATTTGTAAATTTTCCACTTTGCTGTCATGGACTAAATGTGTGGACATTTACACAGCCGTCCATTTTACTTGTCAATCAACTTTTTGTAATATGTGAAAGTGAATTTGTTAATCCTGAAAAGAATTTTACACAATTCTGGTATGTGCCTGGTTCGGTTCCTTTTATATTTGAAGTACTTATGAATAGTTTTATACCGTGTATAAATCCAATCTACACCAGCACATCATGAAATTGATTTCCTATTTTAGTAGAAATAGCACAGACTGTTTATTGGTTAATGTGCATATAAAACATGAATTACTTTTAGTCCATTAAAGTACACACTTGATTAAAGTAGGGAACTTCAAACCAATGCAATTTCCAGTGTAACAGTTAAGTCAAAATTGGTGAAAAACAAAACTAGTTTTGCAGTTTTTATTCAAATGAATTCAGGAGTTGCGTTGCAACTACATTAGAAATTTGAATTTCTGAGATGTTACAGAGGAGTATGCTGCAATGTTAAAACAACATGTAGAGTGTTATAAATTGATTCGTTTTCAGAATGCCTTTGATACTTTATCCTTCTCTACAAATTAACCTTAAGACATCTTTTAATTGTTGGCATATTTCGTGTTTCATGACGTCAAAAATCTTTTGCATGACTTTTCTGAATTTATCAAATTTCCATCTTTTTCTTTTGGTCTTTGTACTTAGTTTCAAAAGTCAATTATTACCTTTAAGTAGTAGGATGTGCTGGTGTAGATTGTTTTTGCATTGATTGCTGAATTAAAAAGTACAGTTTTTTGTTGTGTGTTTGTGTTTAATTCACCTGCTGCCTATTTTTTGAGATTGCAGAAGACACAATCGATTAAAAGACAAAAACCAGAAATTAAATAGATGTACACTGTACGTGTACTATAGATGGTGTTTAGAACAAAGCCTGTTTATTTCAGTTGAAAAAAAAAAGTCATTTCATCTCGTCTTCAAGCACATGCATTCAGAACAAAAATAGGCAGCAGGCTTGTTTGTCCATTTGTATCACTGATGGGGGTAAGGAAACTGGGTGGGGTGTTTTGTAGCCTGTGAATGCATGAGATGGGTCATTTGTTTTTTATTTGTTCTTAGTGAAGTAGCCGAATTGTGAAAATGCCCTTAAAAGTTCTTTGTTTCGTAATGGGAAAATGGATCCTGTCAAATGTGGGCTGAAAAATGACAAAGAAATACTTCACTTTTTTCAAAGTAGATTTTAATCTTGAACTTGACATTGAACTTGACTTTAAACTTGAACTTGACGTTAAACTTGAACTTGACACTGAACTTGAACTTGAGACGCGTGACCAAAAAAAAAGCACCCTAGCGCATACAAGTCCCCCCTGGTGTGGGCTGCGTGTTCCCCGCCCACAGACACCAACAGGTCCAGCAAGTTGCCCACTGCATTAACTAGTGATCAGTTGTTCTTGATGTGTATAAACTCCCCTGATCACAAATGCATAAAGTTGACTGCAACATAGCAAGGATTGTATTAACTCCAACAATCAGTTTGCTTTCTATGCAGCAGATGTTAATGTATTTCAACAACTCCACAGTGATTGCAAATAATGGAACACTCTCACATCTAAGCGCAACGGCCTCAATTGGATATTTGTAGAATGTTCACAATTGCATCGTAGGATTCAATCTAAATAAAAGTAGCATTAACGAAATGGTTACATTCTGCTAATTTTGTCCGATGCTATTTGATGTTTACTAAAAAATAAGGCCTGTAATGCTGACCCCAAACTGCAGATGAACTTCCAAAGTTAAACTCCTAAAAACCAAGCCATTTGTGATATCAACATGTTCCATCGTTTACTAGTTTTTTTCTCCGCTCTTGTGAGGCAGACTTCTTGCAATTGTAAATTAACTGTAGTCTTTGCTTAGACGTGTTCACTACCAATTAAAAAAAGGATTAGTTTGTATGACCTCATTTACAGTACCACTTGAGGTCAAATGGGAATAAACACGAGGCAAGACCATTTCCAAGAGTTTTTAAAAAAATTGGGTTTGTTTTGTTTTATACAGTGATAAAATGCATCCCTCATCCTTTTTGGAAGAAAAGTTTTGTGTTTCTCAACAACAAATAACTTGTTTGAGACTGTTTTTTAAAACTTCGTATGAATTCTGTTATAAAGTGCTTCCTTTCAAAACCAGTCTAAATCAAGTTCTATTTTGGAAAACAGTTCACTGACCACTGAAAAGGATGTTTAAAGCAGCCATTACAAGAACTTTGTCATTGTCTCAATACAAGGCATTTAGTTTTCAGGATTTCTTGTGGTTTTAGAACACGACTTTCTAAAAACTGAATTGTCCAAAACTGCACAAGGATTAAATCGTAAGTTTCGTTAATATTTCCACTTTTTGAACCATGTTTTGCACTTGTACCAGTTTTTTTGTTTTCAAACTGAAATGAGCCCTTTGACACCATAGATCATTCAATAACGCAGGTATTTTTTCAAACTCATCCCAACTTTTGGGCAGAGTCTGGTCCCCACACAACTGCCAAACTCTCAGCACTCGCCAGAAGCATGTGGCTGAACCAAAATATGCCAACAATGGCAGATGTGTCTTTGGTTAGATTTTCCATATGCGTTTGCAACATCATCGCACAGCAATCCAAAGTTGTTTTTTCCCTTGCATGATTTGTGCAGTAAGTTTTGTTTTCTTTAGTTGAAGTCCTGATGTGCCCTTGTATCCGTCTTGCTCTGTGACTCGGTGGATGATGTGGTAGCAGTCTGCATGTTGGTATCTGTAGAAACTATGGCATCTGATGACACGGGGTTAGCCTGTCCTGTACTCCATGCTAAATTTAATTGAAGTTTTCATTAATTCACGCACTTTATGACTACATCCTCATGTGTTGCTGTCATAAACCTGTACATTCTCATGGCAATTTTGTGTACACTGGTCTACATATTTACAGATATTGCACATGCTCACACGCTTACCTAAACAGGATCCACAACAATCCACAATTGCCTGTACAATAAGCCAGTGAAAGCTGACATGAAGTACATTTTATGACCTCGCCAACAGTTTTCTACAAATGGCATTAAGTACAACCTAACCAGTCTTTCAGCTTCGACTAGCTTAAACCTGGCATTTCGACAATGAACAAGCAAGTTGGTCTAAACACAAAAGTGTTTTTAACAAATTGGAAATTAAGAAGACAGTAATTTGGTACTAACTGTCTCGTGCTGTTGCAATAACTCATACATGGTGCATGGCCTGTCGTAGCATATATCGCTACACGGTAGTGCCTCCGAATCTCGCAAAATGTGAGGTTGTGGCAGGAAATATCACAAACATATTGTTCAAGTGACTTACAAAAGTCAGTATTTTGGCATTTTGTTGCAAATTGAAAGTGGAATGAGACCTTTTGAATTTTGAAACGCAGAGATTTCTGCACTGAACACCTGTGCATCAATAGTGACAAATAATCTCAAGGTTCTCAAGTGGATTTGCACACATTGATGAACAAATGATGAACTATATGGGATAATGTGCGCAATACATAGACCGGAAGGTTCAAAGGTGACTTCTGCACAGTTACTTGAAAACACACTTTACAGTTAGATTGCTCCTTTTGAGGCAAAAAGTTTCAAAAGTATTTCAACAAATTCTCTGTCGTAATGGCAGTAAAATGAGAACTGTGGCGGATGTTTTCCGAAACCAAATAAATTCTAAATAGTTCTCAGAGAGACCACATCAGAGAAAAAAGTACTGAAATGGATGCCAAGCGCACAAACTGTTCACCAATTTCTCTTTTTCCCCTTTCATTTTTTTTAAACAACTAAGCGTATCTCTCTGTTGTCAAACATCAGCAATTGTGGATATTCCTGGAGCCTGCTTAAGTTATTTGACTTTGGACAATGATCTAAATTCATGTGAATTATTTTTTAACAGGAAAAAATTCACCCAAACACCCAATCATCCTCTGTAGTCAACAGAACCAGAACTGCTGAACAAAGTTGATGACTCGCCCAATATAAATACATTTTTGTGATACTACTCTAGACCCAAAACATTTGCTGATTTCCCCCCCCCCCATTGATATCAGTCTTCAGTGTCTTTTCGACTGACAAATTTCTGGATGAAATCTTCTACACAAGCAAACATGCATATGTGCAACTTGAAAAACTTTTGCAACGGCCAATGCTTTATGCTATGTGCCAAGAGATTCTTATTAAAGGAAAAACAGCTTCATTTGAAGAGTTTTGGGTTGGAAAATAAATAAGTTGATGAATTACTGACGGTAACTTTGTATTTGAACCTAGAACACTAAGCAATGAACAGTTCACATAGCATTCAGTGTTCACAAGTATAATTTGAAGACTGGACCATTTCTGAAATTTGTTTAATTCACAAGTACGCTGTGTTTGCATGTTTTCACTGGAGAATGTGACACAGAGACCACTCTGTGTCCAGTAGTTCACAAATTTTTAAAGAAAATAACCTCAGATAAGTATATTTCGGGGCACCTATTTGCAAGTACAAATTTTGTAATTCTAGGAGATTAGGTAATCTATGAGTTGTTTGACATTTATTTTTGAATGGTAAAAGAATCTATTTCTTGTCCAGTAATTGAATTCAGATGAACATTCCCACAAACCCTAACAGTCCTAGATCCTCCATTTTAAGTTCATTTTACATACATGTACACCCTAGGGGGTTAGGGCTGATGTACACTATGGTTTATCTTGTAATGTCAACACTGACATTTCCTTAACATTAATCAATTTATATCCATTCTACTGAGGATGATCAGGTGTTTGACCTTTGAAATGTGGCGGTGTGGAAGTGTCTGACAAAATAAAAACAACTTCTTTAAATTAAAAAACCCAAATGACGATCTAAAATTAATGCATGGAGCGTGATAGTCTTCAATCCAAGGCAATACCAGGTAACATTGGAGTTTTTGTTCCTTTATTGTCCCTGCAATTCTAACTTAGTGCCAAAACATTACATTGACCACTGTAGCAATCTGAGGCTAAGAAGTTTTATCAGAGTATAAAAATGTAGCTGGCAGTTAATATACTGAAGGTTGAAAAATTCCACTAAAAACCATCCTTGATCAATGACCCAGGTAAGAATCTGTCAGGAAGGTTTTGAAAGCAAATCAATAGATGGGATTTTGTCGCAGTATGTACAGGGTGTCAATTCAAACTACATGTCATCTAAGATTGCTTCCATGTGCGTTTTCTTCTTGCGAGCAAAAACTGCTTCTTTCTTATACTGAAGAATATAGCCTGAAATCAAGGGCGGAAATCTCTCCTTGGTTGTGGGGGGGGACATCAATTTACACTTTCTTGTGCCCATCGTGTTTATTATCTTATTCCATTTATAAAAACTCAACAGGGCAAATCCTCGATACATCAAATCCTTCAGCATTTTGTTTTGCTTAAAACATGAAGGGGACATTCGACATTGTGTTCCCCAATACCAACTTCGTGGGGGGACGTGTCCCTCCCTGGGATTTCCACCCATGTCTGAAATAGACTTAAAATAAACTTAGTTTGGTAGTACACACTGTGGCAGGTCAGGATCTTCCAACTACATTTGACATGGGAAGACCTACTGGTTAAGGACTACAAGTTCATGCGTCCTTGATTAAAAGTCACACACTGAACAACCTCAGGAGATGATTTTGGTAGAAGGTATCCCCTTAAATATTCCCGCCATTTTTAACTGCGCAAAAGTGCCTTTGTAACAACTGAAAATGCTGAAAACCTTCCACAACATTGGGAACAATATTGTTTTGGTCTTGTTTTTTTTTTGGAAAATCTATGCTTAAACTGGACTTTAAAAAGCAAGAACATTTAACTTGATCAAGGCATTGACAAGGCTATGTTTATGCATAAATCAAATTTAGACTGGCTTTCTGAAGGTAAATCACTATAGTGACTGCAGTTCAAGAGAACACAAGAATAGCGGTCCAACTGCATGAAGTTGGTGCAGGCCTGACCTGGAACTTTGGGGATCATAAACAAGGACATTCATTTTTGGACTCTGCATTTCATACATGTTATCCATAAAGTCAGCTGGAATGCACCCAGGCCTGCTTTTGCTGTGCTGCTTTAGAATCAATAATCCCTCGTTAGGAAAGAGCACAATTTGAAAGGTCTACTTTCTTCTACCATTGAGAATCCATTTGCATTTGAGGCCATGCAAGATTAAGACAACTACGCCTCATTAATTTAGTGCTCTAACCAAAAAAGGACATCTTTGAGGTCAATTACCACTGCAATTCTACACTTCCAGCCAACAATGGGACTAAATAATCCCCAAATCTGTGACAAGAGGTGTGTGAGTGTCTGGCTACCATAAAAAGGCTTCAGACATCACAGATAGCAACACTAGCAGCAATTAGACTGAACAGCCTCCAGGTACATGTATAAGAACAAAAGCGACTTTGGATCCAACCCGGTCACAGCTGACTTATCCATGTAACTTGTAACTGAATAAATGCATGCTTTTATGACTGCCACATTCATGTTGACGTGTTTTGACTGTCAGCACTGGAGCAAACTGGCCCCAAATCAGGCCACCAAGTATTTGCTAACTTTCCAGCATCAATTTTAACGCCATTTGTCAATGCCTTGACCAAGTGTACTGGTATTGCCGTAGATTGAAGACTATCTGTGCAATACTGTGTTTGTCTATGCAGCCAGCGTACCACTCCTAGCCATGAGATGTACCTTGGGTTTATCAAGCAACACATGAGGATGTCTACACAGTGCATGAATTAATTCTACAAACTTCAATTAAACTTACCATGGACCTTGTAGCCAGGACAGGCCCCCTGTGCCTAATGCCACAGTTTCTGTGAAGGATACCAATAAGCAGACAGCCACTTCATCCCCAATGCCATTCACTCCGCATTGAGGGAGAGGAAAACGCGTATGTTCCTGTTTTGATAACTAAGTTTTACATTCCTTCTTTCCCCAACATCTAAATGATTTTGTTGATCTGTGTACAGTGTAGATTTTCTGGTCTCCTGAAATGAGGTCGTTTTACACACAGTATTGAAGAATTCACAAACTTCAAGTGAATTGAACAGCAACTTAAAGTGTACCAAATGATTCCTCTTTCAACAAAATGCACCACATACACTTGCCATTTAGTTTCTAATTTCAAATGGCCATTTTGAATTTGTTGAACTGAAAAACCAATTTCATTTTCTGTCTCTACATATCAAGAGCTTCACTTTGTCTATGGGCCACACAGTAAGATGAGTCAACTGAGGACTCTGAACTTTTACTTTGTGTGTATTTTCCAAAAATCTCTTTTTCTGAAATTCCAAGCCTACGAAAAATTAGGAACAAATCTGCAATCCCTCCCCCTAACTATCAGAGTGAATGACCCGGGTACATCATCCACCAAGCAGTCTAGCAACACAGTTCTTCCTTTCTAGCACACCAGGACTTTTCAAAGGCAGTTTCAAGAGTTTGGCTCCTGTACATTCCCTTTGCTTGATCCCTGTTCTATTCTCAGCTGTGTGGGCTCCTGCAGACATCAATAGCTATGTGTTTCAACAGACCAAAATTATTGAAATGGATAATATCTGATTTTCTGCAAATTTTTACAAGGCCAAGACTGAGACAATGACATGATTGTTAGGCTTATTTCATCAGTGTAAGTACTTGCAGTGATGATTTAGATTCCATTTGTTTCATTTTCCAATGACTTTAAGACACTGTTTGTACAATAGAAAAAAGTTCTTTACCTTGAATTTTTGAATATTGACTGCAACTTCTTTTGCCTCAATGTTTGGGTTTTGCAAGGAAGCAACACGTTTGTTTTTCTTTCCAAAGATTTCAAAAGTAGTTCACATCTAATTCTACTGAGATGCAGCTCATCACTTTGCTTACAGCGCTAGTTTGTAACAAATCTATTTTTTCCCTATATTTAACTGCAATAATTTACTTTTAATTTTGTTGCGCCATGATCTATTTCTCAGATGGATTTGTGGGCTTTATAAATGCTCATTATTACTTTTATTATCATCACTTCGAACACGTTTAAATCGCAGTCAACACAGGTTAACTTTTTTCTCTGACTAATCACTGCATAGAAACTAACTATGAAACATAGCAACACAACAAATGGCTTGGAAGTTTTAGAGTTCACACAATGAAAGTTATCCACTAATGGGACCAAGAAAACTGCCTCAAATCTGCAAACATCCAAAAACATCAGAGAAAACCAACAGAAGGTATCCATACGTAAATGCTTCATTCAATTAGATCAAATACCTCAATGTAATGAACTTCTTAAATACCAAGTGAGCAGTTCCACAGTAGATGCAAGAAATGTTCCCTATCTGCAATGCCAGGAGTGTTGAATACAGGCATCTGCTTTGTAGAAAGATAAACTGATTGTCAGAATTAACACAATCCTTACCATGTTGCTGCCAACCCCAGCATTTAATGATCTGAGAGTTGTAACACATCTTGAACAAACCGATCACAAGTTATGCAGCAAGGCAACTCACCGGAACCTGTCGGTGCCTGTGGACGGGGAACACACAGCCCACACCAGGGGGGACTTGTATGCGCTAGGGTGCTTCGAGAGATTTGAGTTTGCCTGTTGGTCAAGGAAATTGATAAATTGATGTTAAAATAGGCTTAAGGATGTATAATCAGTACTGGCATGAACTTACAGCAAGACTCAGCTGGATTTAAATCATTTCAGATTCCAAAGATGGCTGTACAAGTGGTAATACATGTGGTAATTTTGCTACCTTGATCAATTAAATGCCGGTGCATATAGCTTTATATTCTAAAGATGGCTTTACAAGTGGTAATGCGAATTATTTTGAACAAACTGATGAACTTTTCAAAGTCTTGTAAGGACAGCTTGCCTTACGTACTTTAAATTACTCAACAACATGTATGTGTTTAGCAAACTCTTATTTCTGAATAACTTTAAATTCCTCTTGCAAAATTTGAGTTTTTGTAGCACTTCACAACAAATAATGAACTGAGTGGAAACATTGGCTAGGAAAGACTATGGTAGATGATCAGGCTTTGTTACTGTAATTACATGAACTACAAGAATAAAGTTTAACTCTACCTGAGAAGACCCAAACTGTACAGCACCTTTCATCACTTTTAAATAATGTGCCAGTACTGATTATACTTGGAATGCTGGGTACCAGACTGGTCAGTTGCACACTGTATTAACTTCTATTGCATCTGCTTATAGTTATGGGTATTCAGAACAAATTTGGAAAAGTTGTGTCTTTCACTGGGTTTTGTACCGAGACCAGAAATGTTCAATGTTAAAACACTTCGAACACAAATACTTCGCTGATAGAGCACACAGACTGCTTACCAAGCACAACAAACCATCACATGTGATTTTGATTTGGATACATGTAATGTACATATTCTATCAAAATTATTGGCTTATATTGAACGCAGTTTTGCTATTGAAATATGTGCAGATCCAATCCAGTACCCAGCACCTAACAGGCATTACTCAATGATCTTAAACTGTATCATGGACTTTACCAGCCCTCACAGAATTGCTTGTTTTTGCTTGTTACTTTGCAGTTTCATGGAATCTTTGGAATTTTTATCTGGTTACTATTTTATCCATTACATGACTAATTTGAAATTCTGGAAGAGCAGGATGCAAAAATTGAAATATGTCTTCAGAAACCCATTCCATATTTTCTTCCATGCATGTACATTTTGTTCATCAAAGACATACGTATGTCTCTGATTAGGACGTTTTTTATGTCTTTAAACAAATTTTTAAAACTTCATGACTGCAACACATTAATAAAGAAAGTATTCTGTGAGGCCTGGTTCTGTTGCGCCAAAAATGTTTTATCAAACAGTTCAGAGTTTGAATGTCCATCACTCCCGCATCGTTCAGTGTCCTTGTATTGATGTCATCAACATGACAGTGGGCAACCTCTTCTTGCCAAAGGCCACCAGGATGTCAAATCTCAGGTAATTCACTGGATGTTCAGTGAGTGGTGTCAGGTACAGGAGTTCACGGTGGACCCACCAGGGGGCAGGCAGTGCACCCCTCAACAGTAAATGTCCATCAGAATGCATCGTTCAGTGTCCTTGTATTGATGTCATCAACATGACAGTGGGCAACCTCTTCTTGCCAAAGGCCACCAGGATGTCAAATCTCAGGTAATTCACTGGATGTTCAGTGAGTGGTGTCAGGTACAGGAGTTCATGGTGGACCCACCAGGGGGCAGGCAGTGCACCCCTCAACAGTGAATGTCCATCAGAATGCATCGTTCAGTGTCCTTGTATTGATGTCATCAACATGACAGTGGGCAACCTCTTCTTGCCAAAGGCCACCAGGATGTCAAATCTCAACGTAATTCACTGGATGTTCAGTGGTGTCAGGTACAGGAGTTCACGGTGGACCCACCAGGGGGCAGGCAGTGCACCCCTCAACAGTCACAGGTGAAAGTAGCATCTGATATGATTGAGGGAGGCTCAACTGGATAAAAGAAATCCTTGGTTGAAGGTGGATGGATTTACATGTACATGTCATCAGGTGTGATTGGCTGATGGCACATCCAGTGGTGATGTGTCATGCATACTGTGAGCAGTCTCAAGCTGGAAGATGGCTTTCAAATGGGTCAACTCAACTACAGCGGCCTCACATACATTCCAGACGTTTTGTATGTACAATGTATATGCATGTTCGTTTCAGCAAATCTGTGAGTCATGCATGATACATGTATCTGAAGTCTCATTTAATAGCTTTGGGGAATGATGGCTTGAATTGTTTATGCACATCCAATGAGTCGGTCTCGGGCTATGGCTTGGATGAAAGTTGGTTCATGTACATGTAGCTTGGAAAAAAATTTACAGCAACTGAATACAAAATGTAGGTCATGAGCTCAGAACGAGGTACTTGGGATCAGGTCTCCAGCGTGTAATAAGGAGTCAAGTAGCACGTGCATTGCTGATGCAGTGGCCTCTAGTGATCCCTTTTAAACATGACACAAAGAATGGCTAATCACTTGAGTCCTTAGGGGTCACTTCCTTGAAGCACTGTTGGTGTGGCGGACTCATGCAACAGAGGATGATGGATCACAAAACTCAGGTCTTCAAGCTTCCAGTTTGCAGTGCAGTATTGCAGTGATGTCCCATGACTCAATTATGTTCTGTTGAAGTCTTTGGGATTATAATGAGTTGGTGCACTGGTGATGTGGATTCCAATGATGTCTAGGCGGTAAATGTGTCATATAACCTCTCAGAGGTTTGACTGATGCACTGCCAACTACAGATGCGGCTCAGGTCATTCAGCAGAGAGCAAATGAGGGGCGCTCTGAGTGAGGATTTCCTGGATAGCTCAAGTCTTCAATTACTTGATGCACAGCTGAAGATTCAATGGTGTCCTGCAATTAAACAAGCCTTATTCCCTGTGGTGTGAAGGAAACAGGACTGGACTGCAATGATGTTTATGTAAGTGCGGTTCATCCTTCAGCAATCAATGAGCTGCTACACACAGCAGACACATACATGTACATGTATATGTCCATACATAGAGCAACTTTCATGAACTGTTGATGGTGGATATTGCATGGTAGTCAGTTGTGCCAACTGAAGTCTTGGCCTGTCCACGGTGCAATGCATGCTGTGTGGATGTCTCTGCTTGTAGTCATCACGGCAGCATGTACGATGTACTGGGTTGACCAAAGATCCGTCCTCCAACGCACTTTGACCACTGTTAGTGCCATTGCTGCAGCTTTACATGTTGAAGTACACTCACATGTAGACCTAGTCTTCGTTTCATGGAACTCTCCACTCTGAAGTGGTAGCAAGTGGACTTGTGTTGACTCGTGTCGTGAAATCTGTAAGCATGGGAAAAGCAAGAACTTAAAGTCAACAACCATTTTACGAACATCAAGGCTAATTTTACATGAACTTTCTTGTGTGCGCACGAGAGGCCACTTTATACTGACCACTGGCATCCTATTTGAGCTAGTTTTTGCATGAAATGCTGTGGAATCCTCACACCGGTTTTTTTTTTCTGAATGTGTACAAACCCAAACAGTCTGTGCAAGGCACTGCACACATTTAGCCAATAGCAGCTAGGGGGTCAGCCCAGCCTCTTTGTCTGCTGAGTGGTGACTAGTTCATACAACTTACACCGAGCCTATTCTCAACAATTTTATCATCTTAAATGGAAAAATGCCTTTTATCTACCCCCCAGCAAAAAACAGAAAAAGAATATTGCATGTTACAGTTCATTTACACATACATGTACTTCATAGGTTAGGGTTGACGGTATTGTTTCATTCTTCAGAAAAATTAAGTGGCTCCTGCCTTTAAAAAATACACCCTGTACATGTAGCTTAAATGTTTTTCTTAAATCTTGCTCAATTTTCTATGTGGATTGAAGAAGTGGGCTATCGCAATACGAGCCTTCAATAAAATGAACACATTCTGTGGCAGAAAATCTTGTACAAGCATGCTTCATGTATGCTGTGCTGCTTCAAGCAAATATAGTACATGTAAAACCTCAAAATAAATACCTGAAATTGAAAAACACCTCTCAGAAAAGATTTTTCTTTCTCTAACTAATATTCAGTATATTTTTTAATGTCAAACTTGACCTGTTGAAACTAGTCACATACAGAACAGACACTGGTTCCTGTCATTCTACGATAACTTTGGGACTTTTGGTGTACAGTGGTAACCAGTCAAACACTGCTGCATGATGTATGCACTTCCAACATAGCTAACTGAGTTTTGTTATGTAGCTATATCTTGAAAAAATTGGAGATTCCTTTCCTGGAAAGAGTGACCGTCAGAAGGCCAACAAATAAACATGGGTGGGAGAAATTCATGTAGGAGAAAGGATGCTAAGGTTTGGATAAAGACAGAAAAGAAAGTCTTTTTTTAACCCTCCTATGCACTGTTAATAAGAAAATAAAACTTTTTCAACTTGCTGATAAAAACTGATAGGATCAAAGAGTTATATGTAAAATGAAAATTAGGGCACATAAATTGTTGGCAATTTCAGCAGTAAGCCATTTCATTCAAAACTTGTTTATCAAACAAACCACTTGAACGAACAACATGGTACACTTGGGTCAAATGGACAGAGAAATTATAGTGGATCAGGGTAGAATTTGACAGGTTCCTGATGACATGTACGTAATTCGTTTTACGTGTAGTGGTGTACTTGTACATGTGTCAGAGCAGTCCCTAAAATTCTAAAGAAACTGAGATTTACTTTCAAGTCCCATGGGAATATCACTACCGGACCAAAATGTTAACTTTTTGAGTGGCAAGACCAGTTGGCCTTGAGTTTCCTAAGCAAATCTTAGGGCATTACATACAGTCAGACTGATGGTCACAAAAGGCTGTCAAAATATTGTGTGCATAAAAGTACATGAAAATTCACATGTAAGTGTATGTAAACAGTACAAGGATGGTTGAATGCAAATTACAATTCCAAGTAACATTACTATCTTCTTTTAAATAAAAAAAGTTGGAAAATTATGGTTGGTTGTATCCACTGTGGTTTCTGTGCTGACGATTGGCTCCTGGCCAAACCTGGCCAATGATTGGCCAGGTCGTAAATGGACTAAACAAATCGTCAAAATTACGCCTAAATCGTACAAGTTGGCATTTCTGCTATAATCCATTACAATTCTTGCAATTTAGCATAGCAGTAGCAACCAGTGTGAGACAAAGTTCATGTTTGTCATGTGATTTCAACATACATATATACCTTGCCATCCACGGAACAGTACAAAACAATTCCTCTGCCTGATTTGACTTGGGGGGGGGTGGAAACAACTCTGCGCGCTACCCATAGTTTCTGTATGTACGTGTACAACATGCAATTTTACCCCTACCTGTGCCTCTATGTTTATACAACGTGCATAATGTCAGACAGTGTGGAGGAAGCAATTGATTTTGCAAGAAATTTGGCCTTGGAAAGCCAAAATCACCAACTGGTGCTCTTCATCAAGAGTGGCCAAGAGTTTGTTGTCAATACACGTACAGTGGAACATCGCTATAGACCATTTTCACCCATGTGACTGTATTGTGCTAAATGTAAACAATACCACTAAGTGGGAACCGCTGTGGCCATGGTGATCGCCTACATGTATATTCCTACCGGCAGCTTCATCCACATACAAGTGCACGTGCGAACGCTGCATGCTTGACCAGTTTATCTTGAATGAGTAGATTACCATCACAACACTATCATCACTCATTACATCACAACATATCACGGTCCAGCACGATTGCAAAATCACAGGAAAAAGGTCTATAATGAACACCACTACACCGAACATTTGGAAATACTGAACATCCCCCTTGGCTCCCTATTTTTCTGAGCATTTTAACCAAACATTACAATTTGTTTTAAATATAAGAAACCTATTTAAAATTCACTGATAAATAACTCAACGCTGGGGAAAATCGCACTCACAACGGAACAACGGCCAACACCCGGTGCAGTCTGCAACGTTAGTGGGTTGTGTGCATCACATGTAATGTGCGTGTGTCACATCCACAGGAGGACATGTAGACTGGCCCAGAACTGTATGCATGTATTCTATGTAATACTAGCGACTCTGGACACTGTGAGAAAATCTTGCACGGCAATCACTATAGGCCTAAAGCAGGAAGATTTGAGCTTTAAAAACCACCAAAACAGGAATCTATGCCCACAGCTAACACTAACACTTGTTACTTGACTCAAAGAGATCTTTGATAAATATCTTACGCTTCAATCGTTTTCAACTATGCTTGCCTGACATTTCGTCGATACCAAAACTGAACAGAAAGCACTCAAAAGCAAGCATAAGTTACAGTGATGTCTACTTGGATTTGGAGTATGATACTCCAAATGAAATTCCTTCGAAACGGCGATATACAGAACCAAGAACCAAAGTCAACAAAGACTCAACCTACACTAATTATAATTAACTCTCCAGATGTAAAACTTGTCCTAAATAAGGAAGGAAAAGACTACATTAAGAGCGTGTCAAAAACAGCCAAGGTGGAATAACAGTTCGTTGCCATACACCAGCACAACAAGAAAACTGAAAACCTCAACCCAGCTCGATCAATGGACAGTTCAAACTGAATACACCAAATCGGAAACTCAGAGTAAGGGAGTCATAACAGGGATTAGTACAGAAATACCCGAAGAAGAAATAAAATTAGCATGCAAAATACAAGGGGTCAATGAAGCCAAAAGACTCATGTGAAGAGATGAAAAACTAGAAAAAAGTTGTCAGTCTTCCTAACGTTCAGTACTCCAAATATGCAAACTAAAGTACAAACTCAGGGTACGAATACTTCTCAGTTAAGCAATACACCCCACCAGTCATCCGCTGTTTCAACTGTCAAAGATTAGGCCACACTGCCCAAAACTATAGAAGCTCAACACGATGTGTCTGGTGGTGTTGTAGATTAATGGCACATACGGCAGACTAGTGCCCTGCTTGCCACAAGCAGTATAGTCAGTGTCACTAGTAGGTTGTCTGGTGCGGGGAACCCCATACTTTTGAGGACTGTAAACAAAGGGATAATGTCAAATGCTGCAGATGCGGGGAAAGCCACTCATCAGCATATGCAGGTTGCAACACAATCTGGTAGGAGAAGAAACTCCAAGGCTTCAGGGAATCCTACAACATTTCTTACGCTGAAGCGGCAAAAACAATAAAAACGGACATCTCCATCAGACCTGACTCAATCACACAGCCCACACCTAGTTAATGAAAACAACCCGACTCAACGACCTGCTATCAGCGCTTCTAACCATTGAGCTATCAAATACAACATCACCAAGGTTGTCTCGGCCCAAAAATCTGTAAAAACATTCAAGTAATCTAGTACTTAAAGTGACCAAACCACAGAAACGTAAACAGAACAGGAACGATGTATCTGCAAGGAACAATACGTGACGGAACTACTCATTGGCGCCATGCAAATCTGGGATACCGTTAAAAACAAGGAAGAAAGAATGTCAGCTGTTGAGGAACTCGTTAGCCACATTACTCAACTTGTGGATGCTCCTAAGGCCAAACAAAAAAGCAAGCAACAAATTCACAGCTTGCATCCCCGGCAAGAACCAGGAATTCATCAGGTCATAGATCATCCCATAACAAAGCCAAGGCTAACACTATGACCCCAACCAATGTCAATCATTCAGTTGAAAACTCCAGCTCCCATCAGACACCCCATGGAAAACCAAATAAGACATCCTCATTTTTTCTCATTTTGCAGTGGAACGCACGATTCAGCCTATAATAAAGAATTTAAAAAACCATTAATCTATGGCCTAATCTCATTTGTATCCAGAAAACTTGGTTCAAGGAAGAAAAGACTTTTACTTTATCTGACTATGATATTTACCGCAATGACAGGAAGAACACTGACTCTATAAAAGGAGGGGGAGGTTGCGCCTTCCTCGTTAAATATGGTTTAGCCCTTAAATACTTATTAGGATCCAATGGCCCTACAGAGCACTAAATTGGTGAACTTTACGATAAATATCGTAATAAAATCAATGTGATCAGCATATACAACCCTTGAAATAGACTTGATGCTAATCTGTTTAGAGAGATCTTCAAGTACATGTATATAAACCCACTTACATGTATATAGTGTGTGGAGATCTTAACAGTCATAACCCTCTGTGGGGGAGTTCTACACTAGATCGTAATGGCCAGATCCTGGACGACGTCCTAGCTGACTTTGGTTTAGTTTGCATAAACTCTGGAAAAGGGACTAGAGATAATTCTTCTCAAGGCACTCTTTCCTGCTTAGATGTCACCTTTGTATCACCTGAATTAGCTCCAAAGTGCAACTGAGGAGTCACCAATGACACGTGGGGAAGTGATCATTGCCCTGTCATTACGGAAATTAACTACTCCATTGTAAGAACCCAGCTAACTTCGTCCCCAGGTGGTCCTATAAAAAAGCCAACTGGAACAAATTCTGTATTGCTTGTAATCAATATATTTCTGAACCCAGTACTTCTGATAATATTGAGAATATTTATGATAGTTTTATTCAACAACTTGATAATGCCATGAGTAAATCAATCCCCCAAACTAACCCTAACCACTGTAAAACCCCTGCCTCATGGTGGGACAAGGATTGCAAAGAAGCTATTGCAAATAAAAAGCCCTGAAAAACCTTAGAAAATCTCGATTATCATCAGACCTCATAGCTTACAAAAAGGCCAGTATCATTGCCAAAAGAATTATTGATAAAGCCAAAAGAAAAGACTGGGAAAACTTCTGTAATGAAATCAACTTCAACACTAAAAAAATTCGGAACAAAGTATTTGTCAGAGGGAAGCGGAAGAGACCTGTTGAGACCTAAATGTACTTCTCCAGGAAAAGATGGAATTAGTAATACAGTCATCAAACAGTTTCCCACTAAAATACGCAAAAACCTCCTTATTTTTTCTGTAATATGATCTGGCACACATCTCGATATCCAAAACAATGGAAAGACACCATTCTGATTCCCCTATTTAAACCTGGAAAAATACCCTCAAATCCACTTTCCTACAGACCCATTGCACTTACGTCCACTTTGTGTAAAATCATGGAGCGCATGGTTAACAACCCTCTCTTATGGTACCTGGAAACCTGGAATCTCCTAAATAACTGTCAAAGTGGTTTTCGGAAGGGAAGAAGTACAAAGGACCACATTATTAACTTGGAATCATCTATCAACAAAGCCCGTGCCATGAACAAAGGAAGTACCTTTTGCTGTCTTTTTGGACATCAAAAAAGCCTATGATATGTAATGGCGCAAAGGCATCGTGATCAAACTTCAATCTTTGGGCATTTACGGCAGAATTATGAAAGACTGAACAGCCTCAGATGTGTCAGCGGTAACTCCTAGGGTGCTCACTGCAAAATACTCCATCCATTATACTCTGCACTCATAAAACCCATCTTGGAGTACGACAGTAAACCTTTGATTTGGCCTCGTCCACACTTAAACAAAAGCTTGACAGTGTCCAATACCAAGCCCAGAAGATTTGTACAGGAGCCATGCAGAGTACGCTGCTCTATAAACTACAAATCAAATATGGAGAACCTCTTTCATCCCTCCGGCAACAGTTTCTCAGCAACTTGTATACAACTAAGATAAAAGCCCATCTCAACCACCCCAACAATCACTTCAATCTTGATAACTGGCAAAAGCATTATTTTGAAAAGAAATGGTCGGACTTACAACATAGAACCCCATACGAAGCTAGAATATCTCAGCACCAATTTACTACTTTCCCCCAAATAATCCTTTTCCTTTCTGGTGTTGTGATAAAGCTCCCGTCTCTACAGAAATTTTCTCTTGTGTAGCTGATAATGACAACACTCACAATAAAAGAAATATTTGTTACAAAATTATTCATGGCACAAGGAGTAACTCCCTACAGATATACACTGATGGTTCACGTGACTATACCAAAGATGCGGTCGGCTGTGGGATCTGCATTGCTCAGCTCAATTACTCTAAAAAAATACTGCCTTAATAATGGGCCTTCTGTTTTCATTGCCGAGATCTTTGCCATACTTTTAGCACTGGAATGGACAGAAGACGTCAAACTTTATAAACCTGTATTTTTTAGTGATTGCCTCCGTGCTCTGCAAGTGATCTCCAAACCATTCCCGGAACATAAAATTGACTGTGATATACGCCACATCATGATCAATATTCATAACCAAGGAAATATTGTCAAATTTGAATGGATCCCCAGCCATATTGCGGTATTCCTGGGAATAAAAAGGCCAACCAGACTGCAAAACATGTTAGTCATACAAACAATATCAATCACTCCATTCCTCTGTTGGTCAATGAAATTAATCATACTCTAAAAGAACAACTTAAACAAAGATAGGCTAAAACTATTCCTAACCTAATACCACTGAGAATAATACGTACAATAAGGTTTCCTTCTCCTTCATAAACTGGGGAATGATGACATAGGCTCATGAAGTGATCATGCACAGGCTTTGGTTAAACACAGAGGCTCAGAGATGCCACTAGCCTATGCCAAAAAAATTTGAAAATCAACATATCCACAGCGCTTCGCATGGGTCTGCGTGCATGTACATGTACACAACGTGCATCTTCATTGTGTAGTCGCCAATAAAAACCAAAAAGTTCTTTCTTGATCATCGCTGGTCAATCACAGAAATGAAATGCAGCCTACATGTAGGCCAGCCTGCTGTTTTTCACTCAAAAAGATACAAACTTTTTTTTAGTTTGCCCGATCAGGCAGGCCATGTCATAAATTTGCTTGATCAATCAACGCTTGCTAACATTTATTTAACTGTTGCCTACTGCATACATCATGCAGTCTTTTATTAGGCCAAAAAATACATGTAGTTGTAGTTGTGCTGTGCATACCTCTCAAAAATTGGATCGGTAGGTCTGAACATTTTTTTTTGTTTGGGGGCAATGTTGTGAAAGCTTCCAAAAATATCTCAAAAAGTGTCTTAATCTATGTAAAAATTTCACAAGAAAATTATGAACAATTCAGGCAATCACGACGGCAACCATAATGGCAAATTGGCCAACAATGTCGGTGTATTGCGTGGTAAGCATGCATGATGCATCTAGACCAGCTAGCGCTAAAATGAGCAGAACAACCTCAACTTTCTCATTAACACAGAAATTACATACATAAATAAGAGACCAAGTTCTGTGAATTAACTTGCAGAAAACTTCTTGCAACATAGCAATCGATGTCTTTCCGGCCTGACGTGTACGGCTGATTAAGAGTGGTTATGTACAGTACAGACTGGTACTGATTGCTGCATTTACATTGTACATGACGCATTCTTTTTCATGGGTGCAGTACGGCGGGAACCAGAGCAGCTACGTTTAATGCATAGAGTTTTGCGCACATGTTTTCATCACTGTAACAGCACGCAAAGGATTGTAAGGGCAATTTCATGTCTGTGCATGGCGCTAGGTGACATGGGCCGGTGATGAGCGATCAGCCCTGATTAATGTCGTGGCGTAATTCTAACACAAAACTAATAATAAATCGGACACCATAATCCCAAATATTGTGTTGATATTTTAAGAGCTGTTATTGATATGTTGGTCGGACAATTTGTCTGAGCATTTTTTATTTTGTTCGAACAAACACAATAAGTGCTCGGAGTCGGAAAATGTCCAATGTGCGACCGCAATTTCACACTCTGATTGTTATCCTTTTCTTCGAGCCATTTCCACTGAAATTTGTCCTTGACTTCTCTTTCAATATCATGAAGATCCTCAATTCTGATGCTGCATTTTGTCGGCCCTCGAATATAAAGTCGATCCACGTGTTGATCATCCAACGCACAGTACAATGTACGTTTGTTGTGTAAGTTCATGCATCGCACGTGAGGCATGAGCATGCATCGAGCTAGTACGCGTTAAAGGTCAATATTTCAACGTATTTCCAGTCACTGACGACACCACTCAACGCTGTCCTTCATATTTTGTGCCACAATATGACTGATGTAAGCACTCTATACTGACGACTATGCTTAAGATTAAGTACCTAGTCGCGTGGCACAGGATACGTGCGCATCATAGATTTGCTTCCAGTCTTTTCTTCTTCATTTAATTCTGTCAATGTTAAAAACATTGAAGGGAGAAATGTAAAAAAAATCAGATTTGGGGGAAAAAATACCAAAAAGTCGGATTTCTGATTAAAATCGGAAAAATGGCATCTCTGGAGGCTTTAATAACTTTCTTCATAAGATAGGGTAACATCCAAATGGTGTTTGTGATGTCTGCAAATGCACTGACAATGTGGAACATTTTCTCCTGAAATGCCATGAATATGACACCCAAAGAAAAATTCTCCAAAAATCTACTGGACTCTCAGAAGCACAAATAAATTTCACCCAACTTCTTGGGAATAAACAATTCTGTCATCACGTTATCAAGTATGTCAGCAACTGTAACACTGATATTTAAGTCTATGCTTTGACGTACTTCAATGGTTTACATGGTATTGCATATGCTCTTGAGGAGGGGTTGCATGGGTAGTTGGCAGGACATGGTGTTAGCCGTCATCACCTACAGGTGGTACAGGTCTGTGAATCTACTGGCGGGGCTCAGGCCCTTAAATTGCAGGGGACATGGCCCGGCCTACAGGGCACTTTTGACACCTTGTGTTTGGCATATCATCTTCTCTTCCCTCCTCCCCGCCGTTACCTGTTTCCCCATCCTTTTTAATGGATATGTTCAAGTATCAATCCCTTGAATTCTTGCCTACCCACAGTAGAGTCATAGCCCTGGAGTTGCACTTAAGTCTGTTTTTATGCACATATATGTACATGTAATATATTCAACCCTGATTCTGACTAATTGATGCATAATTTGATGTTCGTGGCACAAAGGGCACATCACATGCACCATATGTGCCATTCTACCACTACAACAACAACAATTGAGTTGTAAACATCATAAAAAAATGGGTTTTTTTCTTTTTTTTTCATTTATTTACCTATTTTGAGTTTAGATTTTGTGTTCAAATCCACATTCTGAAGCCTTTTGTGGGGTGAACCGATACACGTGTGAACTATGGGTTGGAATTCAGAACAGGTGCCTGTGGCCATGACTGAAAACTGCTATCCCTAATTACTCCAAACCTGCCATACTCCAACAGCAGGTTTTCGCAGGTTTGGTACTGATTTTGTGTGAGTAGTAACACACAGGGTTCATTGTGTGCAGTGTCTGGCTTTCTGTACCAATTGTTGGACCATGCTTGATTCTGTCAGGTTTGGTACTGCTGCAGTGCAAGTCACCCTATATGGTATAGACCACTCTATCCAATATCATACAAACTCCAACAGAGTCATTCTGTTGGAGTTTATCAGGTTTGGTACAGTGATCTGCATGTACAAGTACATGTATCTGTTGGATTTTGTTAGGTTCAGTATGCTTTCTAGCGCAAGAACCCAGGGAGTTAGGGATACCGAAGACCGCTATACCGAACATTTTGTGTGGATCTTGTCTTGTTTGTTATAGCGACATTCCACTGTATTATCTACTGCGTGGATTTGGCAACAGTACAATTTTCAAAGTAACACCAGTTGTCTCATATTTCTTGTAAAAATACATTTACACTGTCAATAAGTGATCCAAGAATTAAGAATATGAGTCTATGCAATGTAGGCTCCAAAACAGATGTATGGGGTGCCAGAATTTATTGCATACTATACACAGAACAGGCACAAGAAAAAGGAATGAGTGTCCCAGAAGGGAATGAATGAATTGTGTACATTCATTGTATATACGCAAGGTACGTGGGCCCAAGAAAAAGGGATGTGATATGTCATAAAAAAGAAGAATTCTGTTAACAGTATATGCAAGGCTGACCCACGAAATAAGGATGTGAGTCAAAAAAGGGACAAAGAATTTAGGAGAGAGTATATGCCAGGCAGACCCATGAAATAAGAATGTGAGTTAAAAAGGGATAGGCCTACAAGAATTTAAGATATAGTATATGCCAGGCTGACCTAAAAAAAAGGGGATGTGAGTCAAAAAAGAGATGTTCGGTTTCAGGAGAGAGTATATGCCAAGCAGATCTAAGAAAAAGGGATGCGAGTCAAAAAAGGGATGTTCGGATTCAGGACAGGGTATATGCCAGGCAGACCCAAGAAATAAGAATGTGAGTTAAAAAGGGATACAAGAATTTAGGATATAGTATATGCCAGGCAGACCCAAGAAATGAGAATGTGAGTCAAGAAGGGATGCAAGAATTTAGGACAGAGTATATGCCAGGCAGACCCAAGAAATGAGAATGTGAATCAAAAAAGGGATGTCTGGATTCAGGACAGAGTATATGCCAGGCAGACCCAAGAAATGAGAATGTGAGTCAAAAAGGGATACAAGAATTTAGGATATAGTATATGCCAGGCAGACCTAAAAAACATGGGATGTGAGTCAAAAAAGGGATGTTTGGATTCAGGACAGAGTATATGCCAGGCAGACCCAAGAAATGAGAATGCGAGTCAAAAAGGGATGCAAGAATTTAGGACAGAGTATACACCAGGCAGACCTAAGAAAAAGGGATCTGAGTCAAAAAAGGGATGCTCGGATTCAGGACAGAGTGTTTGCCAGGCTGACCCAAGAAATAAGGATGTGAGTCAAAAATGGGAAAGAGAACTTAGGGCCGAGTATATGCCAGGCAATTGCAAGAAAAGGGGGTATGAGTTGTGAGAGTTAAGTATGAGGTATACATGTATGCAAGGTAGGTCCAAGAAAAAAGAGATGGAAATCGTAAGGGGGCTAGTAAAAATATAGCATGACAGTATATTTAGGCCCCCTCCAAAAAACAAATGAAAGTGGAAAATGGAATGCAAGTTGTCCTAGGAGTGGTGAGGGAATTTTGAATACAGAACGTAAAGTGGGGAAAAAACAAAGATGTTAATCATCAAAAAGGGATACAAGAATTTAATAGAGACTACACATAAGAAAGGCACAAGTTGGAAATTATGAATAATGCAAGGTAGGCCCAAGAAAAGTAGGATGGCAGTCATAAAAAAGGGATGCAGGTACTTAGGCCTAGTACATGTGGGAGGTTTATGCAAAGGAGGCCCAAGAACAAGTTATGGAAGAATTAAGTTAATTGTACACACAAGGTCAGGAAAAAAAGAATAGAAGTTGCCAAAAAGATACAGGAATTTCAAATGCAGCCTACGCAAGGTGGGCAAAAGAAAAAACAAAGCAAATAAAAGAATCAAGAATTTAGTGGAGAGTACATACAGGGTAGGCCCAAGAAAGGGATGCAAACTGTCAAAAAGGGATGCAATGATGCAAGAATTCAGTTCATAGTATATGAAATGGCAGCCCCAAGAAAAAGGGCATGTTACCTAAAAAAAAAAAAAAGGAAAAGAGAAGAAAAGCGAGAATGTTTAAATAGCGTATGGAAGGTAGGAAGGTATCTTGGAAGAGACATTTGGCCGGATGGTAACTAGAACCAAGAAATCAAAAGGAGAATGAAAGTGAGGTCGGCAGCCTTCAGCATGTACATATATACCGTTTAAACTGTTTAAAAAGGAAACTGTTCCACCAGTGTGTTTTGCCATCCATGGCATGTGGAAGCAAAACATGATATCTGAGAAAAGAAAAGCACAGAAAAAATTTAAAAGCCAAAGAAGCATGAACAGATGATACTTGGATGCAAGAGGAGATGCCAAACACATACATGTTTGGGAATTAAAACAAAATCAATGACGAATTAGTATCAGCAAAAAGGCTACAATAGAAATAGGCTGTACACCAAGGCAGAATAAAAGATGAAAGATGAGGCAAAATCACAATTCAGAATGACAACTTCTCTCTTTAAAAAAAAAGTGGCAGACCTTGAGAAAGATAGGAATATCAGAAGGTTTGCCACCTGGGATCAACAACCTGGCAAAGATGTACATGTATACACAGAACAGAAGTACTTGGCACAGTTTGGGAGAGGCCTTTTCCCAGTGGTGGAACAACATTGGCTGAAGATGTGTATATAGAAAAAAATTCAGAAAAAGAGATGCGATCATGAGTCATCAACAAGGGATGCAGAAATAAGTCTTTTGCAAGTTAACTTTGACCCAAATCTGGTACACTGAGTTCTTTAAATCTACGTGAACATAACAACTTGAATTCTCCTTACTTCAACCACTGTTGCCATACCTCGTGATTCGGGGCAAGCTTTTGCTTAGTTACATAAGAGACACCTTGCAATACACGGTTCTTAATGGATAAGAAGGGTACAAAGGAACCAGTCCATTCCAGAGTTGGTGGTCGCTATGCAAAAGCTTGCCCTGAATCATGAGGTACATGGATAGCAACAGTGTCTTTGGTCTGGGGAATTCAAATCATTATGTTTATGTGCAGTCAGATAACTACATGTAAGTGCACAAGATTTTATTCAAATTTAACTCGCAAATGGCTTATTTTAGTACATAATATATGCAAGAAGGTCCAAGAAAAAGGACTGTGAGTTGAGAAAACGGTTATGAGAATGAAGGTACAATGTACATAGGCCATCGCATATGCAAGATAGGCACAGGAAAAAAAGGATGCCAGTGGTTGGAAAGGGATGCACGAGTTTGGTTCACACAGTTAGGCCTTGGTATGGACCAAAGAAAAATAGAATACGAGTTTTAAGAAAAAGATGCAATATCACGTCCAATCATTTCCAATGGTTGGAAAGGGACACAAGAGTTTGGTACATAAGGCCTTGGTCTGGAGCAAAGAAAAATAGAATACGAGTTGTAGGAAACAGATGCAACATCATGTCCAATCATTTCTAATGGTTGGAAAAGGATGTAAGAGTTTGGTACATAAGGCTAAGCTCGGCCTCGACCAAAGAAATAAAGGGATGCAACCTGTTTTCATGTCTAGTCAATAGGCAGACCTTAAAACTGGAGTTGAATGGTTGAGTACAACATGGTGCCTGCACCTGAGGAATTTATTTCAAATATGGGAACATTGCTTTCATTAAATTTTTTTTGTATAAGAAGGTTCACGTGGTACTATTGGGTTTGTAGTAACTGGGTTGGAAAATACGTTTTTCCTCAGCTTAATTCGCAACATCATCACAGACCAGGCATTTCGTCTTCTGGGCCTAAATTGCACTTTCTTTAGTAACATGCACACAATTTTTTTTACCCTAATTCCCTAGGGTGTATGTGAAATCATATTGAAATGGGAGGATTTGGGAATGTTAGGGTTATTTGGAATCATTACCTTTGAACGGTTATCATATAGGAACACTGAGCAAAATGTGGTCATTTGCAACTGTTTAATTAAATACTCAAATATATGTACATGTATATGGTCGTTTACACCGTTACTTCCCCGAAAGATCAAAGCCCTACAATCTTTTCACAAACATGATCTGTCTGATATGAAAGAGGACATCAACTCCCCAACTTATCTCGGTGAGTTGTTTTGTGAAAATATATTTTGTTTCCTTATTGGCAACAGGATGCTTAAGGTAAAAAAGGAACACCAAAATGCATCAGAAGCCCAAGAACTTCATCAGAACAGTTCCATTCACTGGGCATAAATTAAGATGCTACCTCTGAAGTCTGAATGGAGCACAAATTTCAACTTTTTTTTTACTCCTACATTGCTCATATCAAGAGCTTTAATCTGATGTACGATTTTACCAAGTCTAAAAACCTGACTAAAATTGTTATTTCTCATTTTGAAACGAGTCACCTCGATTAGTGTCATGCATTGTAACTCCACTCAGGGCAATTATGGATGCATATTTTCAATTTTATTCTGTGCAGTTTGAACTTAAACCATGACACTGTCTTAATGATTGAAGACAAATTAAAACGTGCTACATTATCTTTACAGGATGCACCACATAATGGGCCTCTATTCATGCCACTGCAAGCCTCATTAGACGTTTCAACACATCGAAGCGGTTTAAGTTTGTCCAGAAACTGGGCTACTGCGTTTAGATATTCTTTATACTTTAAAAATATTTAAACACAGCTATGAAAACTTCAGATTTTACTCACCATCTCACGCATCAGCAGATGAATTTTTCAAGTCTCAACTGCGTGCCTAACCGAAATTTCCTGGTCGCTTTTTTAGGAAATTCTGTCCGGAGTTCCAACCACGTGTGATTTTGAATCAACTGGTACCCACGACTAAATTGGATCAGAATTGCAGTACAAAGTTCATTCAATGGTTACCAGGGACTGTGAACTCTCTCTCTGCGGAGCGCCTGCTGCGTGAAAAGTCGTATTTTAACGTGATTTAGGTGGGGGACAATTTGGGCCGAGTGTGACGGCGCGCACATTTGAAAAAATAAATGCCTGAATGTGTTTTATAATTGATAAAATTCAAATTATATATCTTGCTCTGTATTTCCCAAATCTTATGCTTTCTTCCTTAATTATGCCTATAATATTAGAAGGGTTTGATTGAATAACAATGGAAAATTCACAAGGCTGGGATTTTGCCCTAAAAAAAGGTTCAATCTGTAATCACAGGTAGTATGAATAACTTGGATCCTACAAACCGCCATTTTAAACATTTGAATATGGGTGATAGGCGATTTATAGGGTCAAAATTACTCTAAGCCGTAATAGGTAGGACAGTCATGGGCGTCGCAGGGGAGAGAGCAAGCTCCCCCTCCCCGGAAGAAATGTGAAAAATAGACTAAAGGGGGAGAGAAAAGGCGGGAAATTGCTGAATTTGTGCTGAAAAATTAGGGGATAGGGAATTGTGGTGG
The DNA here is from genome assembly GCF_054643075.1 of Acanthaster planci. Classification (NCBI taxonomy): domain Eukaryota; kingdom Metazoa; phylum Echinodermata; class Asteroidea; order Valvatida; family Acanthasteridae; genus Acanthaster; species Acanthaster planci. The sequence goes on along the minus strand of NC_141778.1, from coordinate 19,057,132 downwards.
GGGATAACTTGCCTGGCCACGAAAATTTGTGGGAGGAGAGGGGGTGATGACACCATGCAGCACTGTATGGGGGTGATGTTCATGATACAGATGTACATCTGTGATCAGGGGCGGATCCAGAAATATTTCCAGGGGGGGCGGTCAGGCCAGAGATCTGTTTAATGTCTCATTTTTGCAAACTAGTGGAAACGATGATGAAACATTAACCATGACATACATTGTTTACAATGGTACATGTATTGGTGAACTTACTTCAGTTATTTTTTTTTATTATTATTTTCCCCATATTTACCCTTTTTTGTCTCAGAGCCTGGTAATCTTAAAATTTCAAAAGTCCTATGGAATACATTTTGGTTATTGGGAAGCCTGAAAAAGTCTTCAAAATCTTCTTTTCTTTTCTGACCATGAAAAAGTGTGTGTGTGGGGGGGTGAGTCCATGCCCTCACATCAAAAAGTGGGAGGGATTTATGCCGAAGGGGGGGAGTGCGAGAAAAAATCAAACAGGTTTGAAATCAGCATTCGTTTGCCTTAAAAATTTATAATTTATTCCCTACCGCTGTTTATTTCTACTGCCCCCCCCCAGAAAAAATCCTGCCAACACCCATGAGGACAGCTTGGCAATGTTAGTCTTTAGTTGCGACCACAGTCTGTCTAGGTGCAGGGCAATGGAGAAATGAGGCGTTAACAAAGTAGGAATAGTACAAAGTAAACAGTAGTTGTATGTCCCTAAAGTCATGGGCCAAGTTTTTTTTTGGGGGGGGTCTCTCCTATCCCAAAAGGGGAAGGAAACTTTCACCAAAGGCTTTAAAAATGACAAAGAAGAACGGACTCTTTATCAGGTCAGTAATAAAATACCAACTTCACTGTTCAGTCATTTGTCAGCACAGACAGTTTGCCTCCTCATTTTGTAACAAGGTTGTTGACGTTCTTTAGCCCGGGTTAAACAACTTGTTAATTACATTGCAACCAATTTCAAAGGTATCCATTCATCCTGCCATAGCGAACAGTTTTTATTCACGTTTATTTCCTCCAAAGTTACTCACAAAAGTAATGGGGAGGTATCTAATCTGCCATCTCAGACTGGCAAATTTCTGTTGTTTTTAAAGAAGTAAACGAGCAGAGGAACAATAATCAGTTTGGAAAAAAACAAAATTAAAACACAAAACACCAAGAAACGATTAAATGAAAAAAATGCTTGTGCAATGTGTTGGAATTCTGGGTGGAAATAACTAGGATTGAGCTTTTTTTTCATAAACATAAAACCTATTCAAAAACAGCTCTTATAAATGATTTGTGAAAACTAAAAAGGTAACGCATTTTAATTTTCACCAAATTCCCAAATTTATAGAAGCATAACTGTTTAGGTGCAACTGTTGAAGTGACTTATACCAAAGCATGGGATTGATAAAGACACTTCACAACAGAAACTGGTAACTAAAAAAAGGAACAGAAAATTACAAACACAACATACAGTCAACACTTTGTCCATTTTCAATTTGTGGTGGGGCTCTCCAAGTGCATATAACATTGTTAGCAACTGCAAACTGGGGACATTTCAAAATGTTGAAAAAACAACAACATTAAATTCATGATGTTTGTAAATGACATCTCCTCAAAACACACGCTTGCCTTTTTGAGGTAAAAATTTAAAATCTTTTCTTCGTACATGAGCAAGACTTCTGTTCTTGTTTGAATGTGAAAAATACCAATCTGTGTCGTACATGAACGGAAGAATTCTATAACTCTGTGCAAATATCTTCGCAGGATTCTTTGGAATGTTCATCAGTACCTGCTGTCCTAATATTTTTTCTTCTTCATGATTTCTGGCTTCCAGTTGATTGGATGGGTCTCTTCCGTCTGTGAATAAGAACAAGCAGAAACAAATTGTAAGGCCAAAAAGAAACAGCTCCTTGGTTCTTATGTTATTATATTTGACAGAGTGACGCAAATGCACTACTGTGATACGAGTAATTACTCAAAGGGTTAACCTGGCAATGTTGGCGTCTGAGATGTATCATGTACGGTAATCATATTTAAGTAACAAAACTGACAACCTCAAAACAACACAGAAAATGGCAACTGCCTCCAACCATCCAACTGAAAAAGGGAAGACTTGAAAAACGTAAACTTGCTAAATCTTAAGAATCCATCAATTAGAATAGAGTCTTTCTGATTCACACAATTCGGTAAGGTCAGGGTTAATGTATAAATGTGGCTGAGCTGCAATGCTACTTCATGAGGTTTGACCTTGTTGATCAAATACGGAATCCATCAAGTAGAACCACACAGCTGTGGTCAAGTTGACTTCAGTTGAAATGCTGTGAATTGGCTGTGGCAACATCTCTCAGGACAAGTGAACAAGAAAAGAGAAAAGAAATCCCAAATAAGCTGATTATCCTTACGGCTTCCTCGTCTTCTTTGTATATCTTGATGGTCTTGTCGGCCTCGGCAGTGATGAGTCGACTCTGGCTGTTGTCAAACAGGCAAGCAAAGATCCCTGCCTCACTGTCGATTGAGCCTGGCTGGATTGGGGCCTGGGTGCGCTGGAAATTGTAGCCAGTCCGCCAGTCCCAGAAATGCAGGGAACCATTGTCGCCTGAGGACAAAAGCATACATGGGTGAGAGTGAAGGTTGCCATCTCATCAACGTTCAACATGATACCTTTGAAAAGGTTTGGACTTCTCTGTGGTAATAAAATGAAGATATCAGATGACTGGCAACACTGTGTAATAGGTTCAATTGCTCTGAAATTACCCAGCTGTCCTACTTTGTTATATTGAACTGATTTGAACTGAGTCGTCAAATAAAATGAAAACAAGTAGCGCACATCATTCCTGCAAATCCCAATTGCATATCCAACAAGTAGAAAATGCCTGAAGTATCTCTTCACTTTAAACTGAGAAAACCAAGAAACCAGTACAGAATTTAGCGGAGGCTTGTCTTTTATTTAATTCTAAAAATAAATACCCTCCACATGGCATTAAGCCAGGAAAAAACTAATCCCCACTTACATAAATCCTATACAGAACAGAACTGCACTTCTTTGCGCTAAATAGGACATCAACTTAACCGCATGCTGCCGGGTGGTTTGAAAAATGCAGTGCACACATACGGACGAATTTCAAGATTTTCAGTTTTCAGAAATCTTCAAAAATTCATCATTTCAATTAATGGACTTTTACACCCACATGAATTACTGCCTGGTGGCCACTGTAGCCTGACAGACAAAATCTAACGCCTGAGTATTTCAGCGGGGCCTGCAGCCTTGTAAAAAGAGCCCAGATTGTGGGGTGTTATCTTCTTTTGTTAACGAACCTGGCACAGCGCGCGCTGACCTCTTTTCAATAAGGGCCAGAATAGCGTGCAGCGGTACTGTGTGGCTCACCGCTGCGGTGGTGGAGTGCTTTTATCCCCGCTTGGTAATCTGCTTGCACTAAATACCCCAAACCAAGATATACTGTTTCAAAACATGTCTGGATTATCTCCAATATTGAGAGTGAAAAAATGTTGGTAATGCCCAGCGGCTCAGTCTTTTGTGCCGAGCACGGTCTTTTGTTACAAGGCCCAGCTCTTTTGTCCCGATTTCGGGCTCCCCGGCTTCGTGTATAAAGCCTATGTGCTCAAAAACGCGTCCCCTGGCAGCAAGTGGCTAATACTCAGTGACCGCCAAGCACTAAAATACATCCAGATAATTGCATATGTGTGAATAGAGCTTGACTAGTTTTGGACGCACCTCCAGAAACCAGGACACCGTCTGAATTGATGGCCAAGCAATTGATGATGGCATTGTGACCGCTTAGGTTCTGTATGAAGTTACCATCAGGGAACTTCCATTGCTTTATGTTGTCTGGAGACGCTGAGGCCATCATATGCCTGATGGTAAAGAGGAGAGAATTCAAAGTAAATTAAACAACTGCTGTAGTTGAATAGTTTTCTGTCATCACAAGGAATAAGATTTTTTTGGAAAGTCTGAATAACAATTAATGGTTTTAAACAAGCCGCTGTTTGAGTAATGTAATCCTTGAGCCAGCATTTCAGAGAGCTTGCAAAGTGAAATGAGGAATGAGGTCTATCTGAATGATAAATCACCAAATTGCCTGATTCTGTATTCACTGTCGATCCTGTACTTGTTCGTAACACCAAAGTCAGTTTAACTAGGGTTGACAACAACCTGTGAATGGACTTGCCCTAAGATGTCAGCATGGTTATCCAATTTGGTACTCACAGTTTGGGATGGATGACCAACGATCGCACACTCTTCTTGTGGTTGGTTAACGTCGCACGGCTTTTACCACCTGCAAGATCCCACAGACGCACTGTCGAATCATGACCGCCGCTCACCACCTGGAACAAAAAAGGACACCATAAATTCTGCTGGCAATGAAAGCTAACGAACATCAACTTGTCCAAGCATCACACAAGCATTTTCAACTTGTTCTTTTGAATGCAAAAATTTGAAAGGAAATATCAAAAAATGGAATATTGTGAATACTGTAAATCACTGCAGTGCGCTTAATACTTGGAAGTGAGATGCGAATACTACACACCAAACCCACAAAGATTAAATATACTTTTTTCTGTACAAAAAACGGTTCCTTTCACGTGTCTAAAATGAAAACAAAGACTGGAAAATACGAATTCCAGAATACTCTGCAAAAAAAAAAGTTTCTTAAATATGAAACTGAAATCACTTTAGAAAGGGGTGGCTAAAAATGAAAAATAACCAAACAACTTCAGTCTGTGATACCAAATTATGGCCGTTTTCCAATACTCAACTTCGGCTCTGTCTCAGGCTTCAACGGTTTTTTTACTAGCTGACTTTGAAGCTGTAAGCGCAGTAATCAGTCTAATAGTGCCACAGGACATCAAATAAGATGCAAGAAAGCCCAAAATTATAGTAATCCAATGTAATTTAAAAGCTTCAGGCCCACAATCGGGGATTGATTTGGGAATGAAGCCTGAGACGGAAACGAAGTTGAGTATTGGAAAACGGCCTATGTATTGGTGGGTTTAAATTACATTTACATTTGAAAAATGAACACAGTTCTTTGTCCAAACTAACTTTGGCGCAAAGGGAAAATTTATTTGGCCCAGTTCCAATTTGATTTGACTTGGGACAGATAAATCAAGGTTAAGACAAGTCATGCCCACCTGTGGTTCCGCTGCCTGACACTTGACCGTGGCGACTGTATTGGTGTGACCGCTCAGTGTGTGGATGCAAGCCTTAGTTCTCATGTCCCAGATACGCACGGTGGAGTCGCGGCCACAGGTAGCCAGGATGTCAATGGTTGGATGAAGGTCAAGAGCATAGACTGCACTCAGATGGCCATGATAGTGTCTGATGACCTGTCAGAAAATGGTCCGAGAATGTTTTGTTGTGTGTAGTAAGAGCTGCACAACAGAACTCTGTTAACAGCACTAACAGAAGGCTGCAACACACCTCAAACTTGTCAGTTACACCAAAAAGTAGCAAGTGGTCAGTTCCCTGGGTTCCACACCCAACAAAATCATGGAAACACTTGCCCCTTACGCAAAACACAAAGTTAAGAGATAAAAATTCTTACAATCTCTTCCAATACAGCTAAACAAATATAATTTACATATGACTGGCACAGTAATACAGCCGTTTCACAATAGTGCGCCACCAAGAGTTTGCAACGCATTGGCCAATCACAATGCGCGAAATTTGTCGACCCAATGCACGTTTGGAAAGGGTCGACAAATTTCACGCGTTATGATTGGCCAACGCGTTACACACTCTTGGTGGCGCACTATTGTGAATCGCCCGCATTGCAAAATAAACTTGAAAATTCTCGAATAATTCAGTAACTGCAGTGACTGTCAAATACGAGAAACAAATACTCTTGGCACTGAAAAGATATGTTTTGCTTTAACATTTGCTGACTGTATTAACTTTAATTTTGCAACTATTATGCTTGAATCCAGCATCACACATCATCTCATCTGGGTACTGATGGAAGCCTAGGTTCCTTACCTTATTTTGTTCCAAGTCCCAGCATTTGACCTGTTTGTCTTCTGAGCATGAGAATAAATAGGGCTGGCGTTTGCTGACTGCCAGACCACGTACAGCACTGATGTGACCAGTCAAGGAGAGTTTCAACTTGCCACTTGCCTGAAGGGGGAGGAGACAATGACAGGGAACCAGTGAGTCTGGATGTTTGGAATCTGAGAAATACTGCATGCAACTATGGTGCTTCTGATCCAAACTCTTTTAAAGGTCAGATGTTTGAACATCAAAGTGATTTACAATCAGTTGACAGCAGCAGCGTTGTACATGAACGGACGGCTCTTTATGAACTCTATGATATCACATAAACTCTCACTACTAGACTGCTACTTACTACAGTGGAACGCCACTGTAACAAACAAGACGGGGTCCACGCTAAATGTTCAGTACAGCGGTTGTTCGGTGTAGCGAATTTAACTGCCGAACGTTTTGTTGCCATGTTGAATAGCGCCCTCTCTTGTCTAACCAAAGTGCACCCTCTTGTGATACATTGGCTCGCTTTTTTCATGATGTTTTGCCGTTGCATTCAAGTTTAAGGTTTCTAAAAATGTACCTGTTAATTATTTTTGTTTCTTATTTAAACTTGAGTCAAAAAATTGATATCAAGCTTATTCTAAAAGTTGTGAAACTACCGCTCAGGATCGATCTCTGATGCATGCTGTGGTGAATCATGGTTGATTTTTGTTATCAGCGGCGCCCTCTTTAGACGATTGTTAGTGCAATGTCACCGTGCGCGTATGTGCGGTTTTCTTCCACACCCAATCATGTGGAGTCGCAAAACCAGTGTCTATTCAATACCACTGACAGCTAGTGGCTTTCCCTTCAAATCCTTGGGGAAATAACGGGTACTTGTCACTTTCCCACATAAAAAAACACTGACTGTTTTATCCTGTTGACGTTCGGGAATTACAAACGGCAACTGAATAGTGTTCGGTAGGTTCTGTGCACAGATTATTGGGAGCCAAGGACAATGTTCAGTACAGCCGAATGTTCGGTATAGCGGTGTTCGGTATAGCGGTGTTCAGTATAGCGGAGTTCGGTAAAGCGGTGTTCCGTATAGCGGTGTTTGGTATAGCAGTGTTCGGTATAGCGGTGTTCGGTATAGCGGTGTTCGGTATAGCGGTGTTCGGTATAGCGGTGTTCGGTATAGCAGTGTTCGGTATAGCGGTGTTCGGTATAGCAGTGTTCGGTATAGCGGTGTTCGGTATAGCAGTGTTCGGTATAGCAGTGTTCGGTATAGCGGTGTTCGGTATAGCGGTGTTCGGTATAGCGGTGTTCGGTATAGCGGTGTTCGGTACAGCGGTGTTCGGTATACCAGTGTTCGGTATAGCGGTGTTCGGTATAGCAGTGTTCGGTACAGCGGCGTTCCACTGTAGCACTACTACTAACTTACTACTTCTCTCACTACAGGACAAGCTGATCCCTAATCGTAGAAGAAAAGTCAAAGAATTGAACCATTCCTATAAAGGTATATTGAAAAGTACCACTGGCAATGCCCTAAAACCAAAGTTCAAAATCTACTGCTAAGCTACAAAGAGGCTCAGATAAAGTAAGACCTCAGCTATAAAAATGTTTTGAAACAGATTCAAGACAACCAGCATCTCGTCAGGGGAACAGCTTACCAAATCCCATATCTTGATGACTCTGTCGTTGGACCCTGTCACAAACCACTGGTTACCGGGCTCTACAGCAATGCTACGAACCCATCCGATGTGGCCGCTGATTACCCGGTATAGCTTCCATGGTGGTCTCCACTGCGGTTTGGGCATTGTGGGTGCCTTTCTGGGCACAATGGCACCTGACTGTTTGCCTCCGCTGGGGACTGCAACGAGCGCCTGAATGGAGAATTTAATTCACACGTAAGTACTGTGAAACAAGCATTTGGTTTTTCAAACCACGAGGTTAATCTCCAGTTGGCAACCAGATTCCCTTTCAACAGGTGTATATGTATTTTGCAAAGTTGACCCAGTATGCTGATCTGAATGCAGAAGGTTATAAATGATTTTTGATTGAGGGTAAAAGTTGCCAGGATGTGCTCACAGGCATTTTAAATTTCAAGGTTAACACTCAGTCTTCAGCAAAGGTAAGCACAGAACAATTTCTGTATTACTCAGTATATGTACATGTACTTTTAACATGAAGAAATTTTAAAACTCTTAAAACGAGATAGGATAGCAATGTTTGAAGAAGAGCAGGTGGTACATGAGGAGATAAATCAAATTCTTCGGTCACACAAATTACCCTTGACCCTGGTGGACCCGCCCTCTCTGGTATCCCAGCATGCCTTTCGATATCCTCCACACTTGCTGCCGTCTTTTCACGGTCAATCCTACAAAAGAACAGTTTATACATCAACAATAAATAAACACAAATGAAGGAATCTCAGACAATACTGTTGGACCTTGTATTTTTGGGCATTAATCCATGAAAAAATCCACAATGAATCCGAAATTATGAACTCAACAGATTTTTATTAGTTTTATTCTTCAATACCGTTAAAGCTTCTATTGCTTCAGCATTTCAGGGCAACCAGTTTTTGTAATGATTACTACATCACTTCAACCATATACATTCAGTTCTGTTAAACCAAGAACTGGTGTCTAACGTGTAGACATGTTTCACTGGACTCACCATGACTGTGATGGTGGTAGATCAGCTAGCACACCCTGAACAGCCCCTTGACTGAGTGGATGTTGCTGGGCAGCCGTCTCCGCTGACAGAGGAACACCTGTTGTGAAAACAAGAAACAGTGGAGAATGGCAATCACAGCAGAAAACGTTCGAGAGAGAAAGGGTACCAATGAATTTACAACCTTGAATTCATGGAGTGAGCTGCATCAATGAGATAAAATGGACAATCAGATACATTTAATACATGTATCTGAATTTAAATACAAAGTTAAGAGGGTCCGACGCTTTCATCCTGGCAAATATGTCACTTACAGGATTGTGCTTATTGATATGATTAGCTTACCGGGTGCATTTGGATACTGGAAACCTGTTGTTACTTGTGTATGAATGTCAGCAAAATCTATAAAAACAAATGGGGAATTAATTTTCAGAGTAAATGTAGCAAAAATCCTACACTAAATTAAATGTTACACCTGCATGAGCACAGAACCTAGCAAAAAGTCACAGTTCCCTTGACAGCACATTTAATAAATTTAATAAACTTTTCACAAAAAACCTGAAAATACACTGACAGGGAGCAACTGTTAAAACTGTTAATGAAGACAATTTTTACACAACTAGTAAGAGATCAGAGCGGCTAAATTTACACAGTCAATACTTATTCCTTATTTGGGTAAAAGAAAGCAAACTTGCTGTAAGATGTTTTTAACTTAATGTTTTTCTTTTTCGGTTTTGGTGTGTGCATTGACTAGTTGCTTTAACCCCTCAGATTTTAATGCATTTTAACCAGAAAGGAAGAGCACTTCAATACTGAGAGGTTTCTACCTCATCCTTTTGGCAGTCACATTCTTACACTTGTTTCTTACAAAATATGACAAAGGGTTCATGTGATAAATCTTTTCAGCATCTCACTTTTTGGGGGAGGGGGTGGAAGAGGGATATGGACGTTACAATTTGATGGTACTTTCTGATTTGGGTATACCCTTTGTGGTCAATGTTTTAAATAAAAGTATCTTCAAATCCTTTGTCTGTAGTTGTGGGGTCTACTCACCTGTTGAAAGATAGTTATCAAATAATCATGGGACCAAAGTCATCTTAGAGACATACAGACATCCCGCATGTCTGGTCCAAAATTTCCTAACAAAGACTGCCCCCTCAATGTGGTGCTAGCCAGGGCACAGTGACCCCTTTTGCATCCATCATTTCTGAAGAAAGGCTGATGAGATGGGAAGGAAACAGGATAACTGGCAGCTGCTTACCTTGACGGCTGTCCTGTGGGATATGACTGACATTGTTATGTTGTATGGAGGTAGGCTGCCTGCCTTCCCGTGGTGGTTGGAGATGCTGTACCATTCCATACTCGTCTTGAATTTTGCAAGCAATTTTGATTCTCTCACTGTGAATAGGGGGGGGATGGGACGGCATGATTCAGTATAGGACTAATATTATGCCTCTCTCAAGCTGGAACCATAATGCATTTCAAGGCATAAAATCACAATGATAAAATGTAATCTGGTGATTTTCAAGGCTTTTGCGATAAGACCTGAAACTGATGACATTTAACAACCAGCCAGCTATTTGTTAGCAATTTCTGCGAGCGATTTCACCTTATACAAACCACTCTCTGCGGGTGTGTCAAAGGAGACTTGTTCACTAACTGACCTTTTCTCATCAACAGGTGGTGGATGAATATTGTCTGAGATGAACATATCATGAGACCGCTTCAAGGATCTAAACACCAGTGTGTGCACAGAATGCTTTGTTACTTCCTGAGCGGAAAAACAAGACGAAAATGATTTCATCAAGAGGTGTAATACATTTATGCATGAAAATGCATGTATTACATTATACATGTATATATTCGTCATTAAGAGTTTGGCACATAACAGTATCAGCAAACAATAAATCTCAGTAGGAACATATTTCTCAAAACCAAATATTTGTAAAGAGTACATTTTGTTGTGAACCGGTCACATATCATTTTTTATACAGCCTGCACCAAACTACCAGTACGAGTGAACCCTTAGCCTTAGGGACTGTTTGTTTCACATGGGTCTGAATCTGGAGCAGTAATCCTAATGCATTAGGCAAGTTTTGGTGTCTGTAAATCAACAACGGATCACTGATTGTGATCCAGATTTGTGTGAAACAAACACGGCCAAAACAAGAGGGTGGCAACAAGAGATTAAAATGTCAGATTTTCCACCAAAAAATTGGTCTCATGGTCTGAAACTACCGTACAAGAGCTATAGGTACCCTACAGTTGCTCGCAGGGGAAAACTTGATTGAAAAAGTGGACTTTGTGTTACCCAATCATTTACTGCAAAAAGTTGTTTCAAAAGACACATAGCCCCAAATTAGTGAGGCACATGGACAGTTCCAGATTTTCATTGCTTTGTGATGCTAAGGGTTCTGAATGTGCCTGTTTTTTTCTGTCTAAAACTGCACTTTTCAATCAAATCTTCCCCCCAAAAAGCTGTCCCCACTAAATAATGAGCCGCGTACTATGTCCATTGAATAGAAGACTGATTCCCATCCCGTCCTCTGAACATAATAGGGACAGCGACCAGTCCAATAATGCAATGTCATTTCCATGGGTATGATCTTGCCCCACAATGTTAGTTCTCTGTGAAGGAATGCACACACGACCCATGGAGTCGAGGTTCCCAATGAGGCGATGCAGTCATCGTAAGTCAATGAACTGGTTGCTCTCCCTATAATACACGTTTGGATGGTGGGGACAGGACGGAAACCAGTCTTTCGTTCAACCGACATGCACCGTAGTATGCAGCTCAAATGTGCAGATTGTTTGTTGAAGAGAGGCAAGATCGTAAGTAGATGGTATGAATTTTGCCAAAAAATAACCCGTAGATGGTCTAAATATCATCATGATTGCCTGTTATTTTGTTAATGAGATATTATTTAGTGTGGACAGCTTTTTTGGGGGGGGATTCGATTGAAAAAGTGCAGTTTTTCAACCAAATAAACGGACACATTCAGAATCCCATAGCATTACAAGGCAATGGTAAAGAGTTCCAGATATGGACAACAATTTACCCTATCCCTACTCAATCCTTCACCTGTTGGAGGACTGAGGAGTGTTAGGGTTAATGCCTGGTGCACAAACCTATAAGACTTTGCTTTCCAAGCAATGAAAATGTAGAATAGTGTGAGGCACACAGACAGTGCCTCATAATTCTGGGAGTTGCCTTGGCCTACACACACAACCCCACATCATGCACATGCATGACATGTCATGGCCTAGGCTAACTTGCAATACGCGTTACGAATACGACCCCATGGAGGCCTAATCAACAATTACCCCAGAACTGTGGGTCCGACGTCCGCTCGCGCTCCTCTCCCACGAACGGATCGACCCCACCTGCCCACAGTTCTGCATGTTCTGGGGTTAGCCTAATCAACATGGATTCAAGTCACACGGAGTACTGGCTTCGATTTCTGCAAGTAATCCACTGCTAAAATTTAAACTACCCCCAGAATTTTGGGGGTCGTCGTCTGCGGTCCCACGAGGGAGCGCGGCGGACAGTCATCATCATGGTCATGGCGGACCACAGTGATCCCGAGGACGAATTCGGAATAACACAGCACAGTCAGTGACAGTTCAGGGGGTAAACTACAGAATAAAGCTCTTTGAACACAAAATAGCAACCTACCTCCATGTTGCTTCAGTTTCTAGGTAAAATTATAAACAAAATCGAGTTAAAATGCAAGTTAAGTCTTGAAAACAGCCGAAATTCGACAACTGCTCGCACATTTTTACAAAAAAACACTTGTGTGGGTCGCCATTTTGTTTTCCATAATTATTTCTATTGAATAAAGTTCGTGTTCGGTAAAACATTTTAAAATAGATTTTCTAAGTCTAAAATAAATAAAAATTAATATTTTCCGTGAAATATTTTTCTTACAGTATTGGTGGTAAAATTTTGTGATTTAGGTTTTAAATCATAATTGTTATTTTTAACATTTTGTACGAGACATATTTAATTGGCGAATTGACGTCACAAGTTGCCAGGTTCTAGTGTAAACCACCTGCCTGGTCCTGTTTCGTCACTTGAAAGTAGCAAGTAAAATCGACAAAATTCAGTTGAATTTAGAAGATTGCTTGAAATGGTGAGATATAAACTGAGATATTGGTGTTTTTTCATGCTAAGCCTAATCTCTAAGCAATTTACAATTCAGATACCTCATGAATGAGGTTTGAAGCTAACGTAGCCCGATATTCGGACGCTATTTTGTGAGGAGTTTCAGTTCATACACCGGGGAGGGTAGTAGAATTCAAGTCGACAGGTGTTCCTGAAAAATGTTTTTCTCAACTTTCCAATAAATTCCAAGGAAACGCAAGTTTGTGAGCTTCAGAAGCATTACAAATTAACCTTTTTAACATTCTCATTGGATCTTGAGATTGGATGTCCAAAAAGTTCGTCAAAAATGAATTTATAATTTTCTTCTGAATATTTCATAAGAACCTGTTCTTCAAGTCATGGATGCATGCATAATATCCAAAACCTTTTCAACACAACAAGGAAATTGTTTGGAGGAAGAAAAAGTACTTTCCCTCGTTGCCTTTTTTTTAAAGGTAGCAGTCACTTGACATTGAAAAATGAATGTGATTGGTCAATGTGGCATGAATAAGCTTTGAGTGCTTATTCTAATTGGCCAATAGTGGCTCATTACATTAACATTCACAGTGTTAGTCCAAAACAAAAGCAAATTTTCTTAAATGGGATACCCCAAATTGTCTTTTAAGGTTTTAAAATTTGAATTTTGTGAATATCTTTATCCCAAATCTGCAATGCAACACTTGTGAAAAGAGCATGGCTGGAATTGGAGTATGTACAAATATGGAAACAGATAAAAGTTTGCAAGTGGTATGAACACCAGTAAGATTTAAAAGGGGCACCTGTTGGTTTAAGAGGGTTTAAGGGTAGTGAGTAATATGGGTTTTTTCCTTGGGGAATAGATTTAAAATGTATGGATGGATCAACTTGTAGTTGTTTATAACTTTCAGGAATTGTAATGGTCAGCTGAATAATTCTTTCCTCGTCTTCCTTACTTTTCACAGACAAAGAAGTGGATTATATGAATGCTCTTAACATTTTGCCTTAACACCATAATTGAAAACAAAACCTGTAACTTGATTTATGTAAATGGTAGCCTTGGTATGTTGCACTAAGGTAAAATTATTTCTTTTCTCTGTGTAGTCTTCAGAGAAGGTTGGTATAAAGGTGGTGGCTCGATGTCGCCCCTTTGTAGAATCAGAACAAAGCAAGGGAGCAACAAGGATTGTGAAGATGACGGGGGACAAGACAACAATCCAGAGCCCCCAGCAAGGAGGAACTGGAAAAGTAATGTTTCAATTTGGCCTGTTTTTTGTAATAAAAAGATTGTTCAACAGGTAACATGTAGGCCCAACTAATATTTGGAGGACTTCTTAGAAATTGAAAAAAAGTTTGTCACATTTTTGTTGGTTGAGCATACATCTGTGTTAGGTTGGTACCTGGAATATTGCAGTGGCAGTTCTTGATTCAAATTCTTGATTTCTATCTTACAGGAGAGTGCATTTACTTTTGATGCAAGCTATTTCTGGGATGTACGAGCTGTAAGTTGACAAAATTTCATAACTGTAAAAAGTCTAAAGATAAAGAGATTTTATGATTCAGAGAAAAATCTATGTCTCCATATTTGGCGAGGTTAATTAAATCCCTTGTGATTTTGAATTCATCCACGTGCTCCAGTTGTTTATTTGGTAATGATTGAACGGTAATGATTGCTTAGTTGATGTGAAGAATATCCCCTGACTTTGTTAGCTAAAGACATTGACCAGTTCTCACTTCTACTGTCTACTTTCATACTAACACCTCAGGATATTCGTGGAAAACCTTCCACAAGTCCATCAAATGGCACACTTTTGTACTTAAAATCACTTAAAATTACTTAAAATCATCCGTTGGAAAGTGATAGTTGGTTCTGCATTCCTACGTAAATCCTTCAAAATCCTCCAGAACGTCCTGTTGGGTTTTGAAGGATTTGTGGGCATTAGCAATAAACAACTGATTTGCTGTAATGAGAAAATCTCAATACAATTCTAAAGCCATTTGATTTTGTTTGCATTTCAGAGCCAAATCTACAAGGAACAGGTTGAACCCCTCCTGAAGAAGTCACTGGATGGTTACAACGTGACCCTGATGGCTTTTGGGCAAACTGGAAGTGGAAAGACCCATTTGTTGTCAGGGACAGTGGAAGATCCTGGCATTGTTAGCATGGTAAGACATCGTCAAGACAGTGCATTCAGTGAACCAATTAATTTGTGACTGTATCCTATGCATTGCTATTACAATGTCTTGAATACTCTCACAGCATTGTCAAGATCAGTTCATGGTTTGATGGTAAATTTACACTCTTTTGAAGACTGCTTTTAAGAAATGTATGCAGGAAAGTGGAAACTCCTTCTTTCGGCATGTCATTTTCTCCATATTAAACTTTACATGAAATGTTCCCTTTGCAGTTGAATCGTAGCCTCTTCAAGCACATTGATGAATCATCCAAGCTTTTCTTTGTCTCTGTGTCTTTTGTGGAGGTATGCATTTAATGTACTTGTTAAGATATCTTTTGCCATTAATGATGGAAGTTGGTTTTCGAGTTTGGAAGGTACATTTGTGACCTTCAACTATTACAAGAGTTCATTCTTGCTCACAAGAAGTTCAAGGTAGACTGGAACATACCTATCCATAAAGTAACTTTTAAATGTAAAACGTTTATGTATGTATTCTGTCTTCCAAATTACTTTGATAAAATTAAAATGTGATCCATATGTCAGCCATGGTCATAAGTCTTAGCAATCAGTGTAAAAAATGTCCCTCAAGTTACTAAAACCATAAGATTTTTGCTATCTGTAGATTGTGGATGAGAACTTCATGGATTTATTGAACCCGCACAGTAATCCAATGAAACTCAGGCAGCACCCACAAGCTGGAACGTGAGTAAACATTTGAAACTTACAAGCACAGTTTAATAATCACTCAAAATCTAAGGTACTCCTTGTAACTGAGTATGATATTTTCAGCTACTTGTCAGAAACATGATAAAATAATAGTTTGTCAAAACTAGGTGCATTTCTGTATTATCTGTGCAGTGATGATCAATCATTTGTTCTTGTATCTATATGTTTTTAAAACAGCATTTTATTTGTTGGTACAGGTTTGTGGATGGCCTGTCTGAGCTGGTTTGCAAGAATGGGGATGATATTGCCAAGTTCTATGACCAAGGAAACAGGGCTCGGAGGATGGGATCATCTGATGTCAAGGCACACAGGGAAAGGTTAGCCCATTAGGATGACTTGTAAATCCTTCTTCAAGCTTGCAAATACCCACTGAACACGAAGCTGATAATAGTTGTCTTATGTTTTGGTTGACACATTGTTTAATAAGAATTCAGTACTCCCTGAAAGGGACTAAGGAAATTAGTGATAGATTTATAAAAAAAAAAAGATCTCTTTAAAAGGTGTATCACTTGAATGTGAATAAGACCAGTATTAAAATACCACGACAGCATCTCATTAACCCTAACAGTCCTCAATCCTTCACCTGCTGGAGGACTGAGGACTGTTAGGGTTAAGCTGGACGCAGGTGATAATGAAAACTAGTTTATATCTTGAAGTACATATAGACCTTTTTCACCCACGTGACTGAATTGCGCTAAATGTAAACAATGCCACCACATGTGGCTACGGTGATCGCATGTCTTCCTACGGGCAGCTTCAACCACGTCTGAACACTGCATGCTTGACTTGTTTATCTTGAATAAGTAGATTACCATCACAACACTATGCACTCATTACCATCACAACATATCGCGGTCCAGCACAATTGTGACATCACAGGAAAAAGGTCTATAGATGTTTTAGAAAAAAATGCTTCAAGCCTCCATGTGGTAACTTCTTCAAATGTTAAGTTCCAATTCTTACCCAATCGTACTCTTTAGTGTAGAAAAGAGGTCTTGTTAATTCACGATGAGACTGAAATTCCTTGACAATGATGACTGTGTGCATGATAACTGCTTGCCCCACAGGGCCCACTCTATCTTCACTGTCACTGTAGAGCACAAAGAAGCAGATGGAGGTCACTGCGTAAGGAGCAAGATAGCAGTGGTGGATGTAGCAGGTAAGAATCTGGAAAGTACCCATTGACCTACAGTGCTGTAGTTGAATCCATCTCACGTTATCCAGTCTCAAGCTAAGTCACAAGCTGTTCAAGTAAAACATGAAACAAATAATTCATTTAGTCATTGTTAAGCCTTCTACTTATGACAAGTCTTGTTAAAGGACTTGTGGCTATACTGTAGACTTGACTTGTGATGGGCTCAACTACAAAACTTCTGGCTGTCCAAAATACTGTGTCATTTACATTAAGATGTGGATATATATTAACAGTTATTTCATTAATCAAATTGTGTGAACAACTGTTGCATGCTGACAGAAATAGAAATTATCTTTGTCACATCTATTCCAGAGGTTTGTGTAAAAGTCTTTGGAAACTTTTGAAAGAAGATACTCAACCATTTTGACATGTTCTTGTATTTTTTTTCCAGGATCTTCTGATATAGAGAGTCAAGATAGAAGGTAGATGTGATTTATGAAAAACGGTTTGTAGAAAATGATATTTCTAGCATTGAAAGTACTGAGTGCACAACAATGTAGCAAGATGTCTTAGTGGTTGTCGGACAGTTATATACCAGTGCAACACACACATACCTGTTATACATACAAAGTGTGGACATTCCTTTATTCTCCTGTGGTAAAGAAAACTTGAGGAAAATGCTCCTTTTTCTCCAAATAGGATAACTCCTTTGAGCTGGATTTTTGATGATTTCCTAGACTGTTCCTCTTCATTTTGCCACGGATAACCTTGACCCCAAAATGCCTCTGAAGCTGTTTTTGAGGGAGGTGGAAACATTGTGTAGACGTGTGCAAGTCCACACAATGCCATCGCACCCTACATTATGTGGACTTCTTTTGTGCAGAGGTCCACACTACGTATGCCACGCCTGCACACAGGGTGCCTGTGACAGTGTTTCACTGGTAACAAAAGGATCTATGATCACGTGAAGGATTGATCAGTATTCAGTTTGTTAATCATGCTGTGATTGCATCTCTTCCTGAGAAGCAACCCTAATGGATTAGGAAATGCTAATCACTTTTCATTGTTTTTGTGCAGTCTTATTGCTCTAACCAATGTGATCTCTGCACTTGGTGACCCCAAGAAGAAGGGAGGTCATGTGCCATACAGGGAGTCAAAGGTCACCAGACTCCTGCAGGTGAGTTTCCATACATAGAGAGACTTTGGATGATTAACGCATGGCTGTGAATCAGACGTTTAACATGCTAAGCAACATACCTGAATTTTCATTTGCTCTCAGTTTATCTCATGTTCATCACAGTGATATGTTCAGAGACAGTGAATGGTTTAGCATACTTGAAAAAGCAGAGCTGAATGAACAGCATTTCTGAAATGGAATCAGATGCTCTTTCTTGTCTGAGCTCATGCTACACTAGTAACAAGTATGGGAAGTGATACTCTCATTTTTACTTTTTAAAGCCAGTAAACAGAGTCAATATTGAGTGTTTTCTCGGGGCAGCCATCATAAAGGTATTTTCATTGTTTTAATTCAGCAACACTAAATGCACAAAGGGCCTTGCATATATAACAAAAGGATACACCTGCAGTTTGGGTGCCATGGGAAGGACTTAGTCATTCTCTCTCAACTATCAACAAAATGTAACATGCTGTGATGTTTTTACTGGTTCCATTCATTTGTGAATAGGATGCCATTGGCGGGAATTCCTTCACTGTGATGTTTGCCCTGGCTTCTCCTGCCGACTCAAACTATGAGGAGACGCTGGCTACATTGCAGTATGCACAGTTCTGCAAAAACATATCCAACTCAGTCAAGAAAAACATTGTAAGAATTGCTGTGGGTTTGATTTTTAATTTACATATTTATTTTTTGGGGGCTGAAAGTTTTTGAAGGATTTTGTTTTTGACAAATTCAGCATCTTCTAAACAAAAGTTACCCTCAAAATGCAACTGGCTGTGCACTCACATTGGATTTTTTCCGTCAAAGGATGACAGTGAGCGTTTGATGAATGAACTTCGGGAAGAGATCTCACGTCTTCGGGGGAAGTTAACGGGCAGCGGCTTAACTGAAACGTCAAGCAAGGATGACGTGCTACGCATGCAGGTATTAAAATCAACCTGTCCAATTAGACTTTATTCTGGAACTTCTCCTGATTGTAAGTGGGTGAGGATCAAAACTTTTTTGCAGTCTCATGGCCGCGAAATTTTCTTTTTGGTTTGGTTATAGGAATTGATCAAGGATCTCCAGATAGCCAAGAACCAGACCTGGGAAGGGAAGGAGAAGCTTTCTACTCAGTATGAGGAGGACAGGAAGCTCAACCTAGCCAAGAAGGTGAGTCCAGTCAAATACAACCTAAGTTCACATGCACAGTGAAGGAAAATGTCACTTGTAAGTAATGTTCAAGTTTACAAGTTATGCTCGACTTTTTTTGAAATCTTTACTGCCCTGGTTAAGCTTAATTTAAAAGGGAATAAATCGGTGGGGTTTCATTTCAGAATAACAGGTCCCATTGTGCATCCATCTCAAAACACACGATTTTAAACGTCTTTCACAGTTTTCTTCATAATGGAAATAGGTTCAGTGGCCAGTTTTTAAAAGTAAACCCATTTAGAAAAGGACGTTTCCCAACACCCAATCTATCGGCTCATCTTGATTTTCAGATAGCTATCTTTCTCCGTGGTCATATTCTAAACCAAATTTGCTGACCGAAATGTTTTTACCAGCAGCTTACCCTGAATTTTTCAAGGATGCATCGCGTTCTTTTTCTCTGAACAGGGTATTCTGCAGTGGGTGATGGCAGACAGCTTGAGGAAGGGAAACAAAGAGATCCAGGAGAGAGTGGTTTTCATGCAAAAAGAAAAAGATCAGGTACATCTACTTTCCAATGTCTTAACAAATGTGGTAATTGTTATTTCATTTCTTGAGTGCATACTCGAGGTTTTCATGAGCAGTGCGCTCTGAGAATCTCTGCTGTCAGCATTGTGATTGCAAGTGGACTGCTATGCAGCACCAATTTCTTGACCGTTCATTGTAAGTCTGAAATGTGTCACAAAATTTCAGGGATTTGTGGGTACTTTGTCCATTGAATCAAGTTACAGCATTACTTGCAGTCGGCACGTGTATGCAAAGTTACTCGAATAGGCTGAAAATAAACTTCTACCAGATGACCATTGAATTTAGGTTTAATGTTGATACAAATGGCGCTGTCCTAATCCATTCACAGCTCCAACATCAGTACAAAGAGAGGCGTAAACTAGTGGATAACCTGAAAGATCAACTGCAGCTTAAGATCATAGACTATACCAAGATGGCTGAAAGCGGTAAGATTTGTGTAGGAGATAGACTACAACAGAAAAAAGAGTGGTAAATAATTGAATGTAGACTGAAAGTGCGCGTTTTGCACCAGGTAAGGTGACGACCACTGAATGTGATTATTGGCGACAGCAGAAATTTTGAGCATGAAGCAACTTATGATTTTGTTATCGAGAGGTTGTCACTTTGTGAGTTTGAATCTCAGAATGAAGTTTCAGGCCAAGCTGTGATTCAGAAGTACCAGAGAATTTACATGGAGCACAAAGCGTTCAGAGTTGGAGTCAAATAGCTGCATTAATAAAGTTTTGGACAGACATCTGCAACACTTTCAGTTTGTTTATTTGCCTTGGCCTTCTTCACATTGTTATCCTGAACACTGCCTTTTGGCAGGCAAAGCAACTGAAGCAGAGACCAAGGCCCGGGTAACGGCCATTCATGAACTCAAAGAGGAGGTCAAGAAGGAGAGTGAGAATCTCAAGGAAGTCAAGCGAGGGCTGAAGGAGCTGCAGGATCGACAGAAGAGAGAAAAAGAGGTTGGTAACTAGAAAGTATAATCACACAGGACCCTCCTTGGTTTGTTTGTTGTTATGTTGATTGACGGTTCTAAAAGCATTGTTTATTAGTGGACAGTTAATATACAACTGCATGAAGAATGCTTGAATTACCAGTTGTGTTTACACGAATTCATGTTAATGTAAATATGCTGAATTGGTTATAAGTGTACTACCAAACAAAAATGCTTAAACCCATCTGTTGTGTAATTTGTGCATGTGAAGGGGCTATTTGAAGGAAGTTGAGTTACTAATAAGGGGTACTGAAGAACCAATGTGAAGAACGTAATCCAACAGAGAACTCTATCTGAAGTCCTGTGAAGCACAAGTTGAGGTTGATTATTGAATTGTAGAGAAACAACCTTGAAGTTGTGTGACATGGATTTCATAGGCAATTATGTGATTGGCCATAGTCAAGTCATCAAAGTCAATTTGTCTTGATGGGACAGGATATGCGTAGTCAGCACTCTGACCTGCAGACTAACACTGAGCTGTGGCGTATGGCCAAGGCTGAGGACAGGAAACGCAAGGAGGCAGAAAATGTCCACATGCTGGAGGAAGAACTGGAGAGGATGAGGATGGAAGTGGACCACCAGAAAGCAGAGATACAGGTCAGTCCACGCAGTTGGGCAATGCTTGGTCTTGGGTTCAAATCCCCAGTGGACACGTTTGGATGTTATTGTAGAATGAATGAAACCGTCTGAAGATATTGGATAGATAGGAAATTCAGCTTGAATACTCTGAAGGAAATTATAGTAAATCTATTAAGTTGTGCCATTTTACTAAATTTGTTTCCAAATCAAACTTGAATTTTTAACATCATGCTTTGCTTGCATGTGTGCATTCCTGAGGGGCTTGATGGATTGTGTCTCACTGAAATGTGACATCATTATGTAATAGGTTTATCGGTCATAAGAACCATGTGGAAATAAATAGGTTTTGATCAGACATGAAATGTTGTGATGTCAGGTCATACCCAGTAAATTATTAAGTTACAAGATTACGGTGTAACTTGTACGTGAATGATGTTTTTGGAGATTACTACATGTTTTCATTCACATCATTCAAAACCGATTTTGTTACAAAGGTTTTCAGAATGTATTCTTCACCAAAAAAGGAGTAACATTTTAAAACTGAAACAAGTCCATTACTGAAAGTTTCCTAACTTTACCTCATCTGTTCATTTGCTTGACCAGTTGAAAGCCGCTGAAGGCTACACTTACACCAAGGAGGAATCCATTGAGCTGGAGATGGAGTTGGTCAAGGAGAAAGAGGAGCGTCGTGTGGTGACCATGCAGCTCCAGGCCTTAGATGAGATCAAGGGGATGCTGAGCCAGGAGCTCAACGAGGCCTACACCAGGCACAGGCAGGAAATGGAGATACAGCAATTACAGCACTTCCAGGTGGGTGCCGTGGTCCACTTCAGACTGACTGTGAAAGAAATGGATCAATACAGAGCATAGTGAGGGAGGAGAAGAGA
Source organism: Acanthaster planci (assembly GCF_054643075.1). Classification (NCBI taxonomy): domain Eukaryota; kingdom Metazoa; phylum Echinodermata; class Asteroidea; order Valvatida; family Acanthasteridae; genus Acanthaster; species Acanthaster planci. The sequence goes on along the minus strand of NC_141778.1, from coordinate 19,034,977 downwards.
GGAAGCTAGACCAAAATATCATCATCTTCAAATAGATGGTTAACTGTACATGGTTAATGCTACAAGTTGGAAGATTACTGTTGGATTCTAACTAATCAATGTAAATGCATTGACTTGGCTGAAGGAAGCGTGTATGCTACTTCTGCATTGTAGCTATTTCGTTAAAAGACTCCTGCTAGAGAGAAAAAGTTCTGAAGTTATTAAAAATATCATAGCTTTTTTGCTGGCAAAGAGTCTCATGTTAGTCAGGTTAAAGCAGAGTAGACACAGTGGCTGCAGTGGTTTGTGTTTATACTCTCCATACTTGGTGGTGGAGGTACTGAAAAATATTCCATGCACATTACTCTCAGGTCACATCATCACATGGATGAAAAACATTTCTTTCTGCAATTTTGAAAAAACTGTGTGGTACCCGAGTATACTTCCGGTCTGATCCTGACCTCACCTGCTGGCCATACTCCTGCTCATGTATTTAAAAGTGTACTCTCACTAACGTGAGTAACACAATTGAATGCAGCTAATAAGAGAGGGCTTTTTGGATTGGTAAATTCTATGGTACCGACTCCCATGTTTATCTACTTCAGGTAGAATCCTGTTAGCATGTGCACTTAAAATTGGCTAATTTCATGCCTGGAGAATTTGTTGTCATTCACATGAGTTGACCATTTCGCACTGATGCTTCATTTGAGAGGATTTGTCATGTATAATTAATTCCTTCCTCAGACTTTCCGCAACTACCGTGAAGTGTTTGAAGAGCAGAAGGCAGCTCTAGAGCAGCGTTACCGCAGTCTGCTGGAGGATGCCATCCAGGATGCTGTCTTCCTTTCCAGTCGCAACTCAGAGCTGGAACAGGAGAACCAGGCACTCAAACAAGGTAGGCATTAAGGGTTAGAGAGAAAGTTGAGAAAGGTACAGTTGCCGGGAACATAGCGTTAACCACAAGAAGCACTTTGTATGTGTGAAGTGATGGTGTAACACAAGTTGACTTTTCTTCTCATTTCAAACCTTACAGATTGCCTATAAATGTCTGCATTTCAGATATAGACTTCACAAAAAGGGTAGTGTTCATATGTGTGATTACCTTTCAATCTAAGCACAATTCAGCTATCATTCAAGAAAGAAATGCACTTACACATGCATTTGCTGTTAGTTTCTAAACTGTCAAATTGTGTACTCTGGTGTTACATCGTTAATAATTTATTTAAATAATTCAGCACACTTGAGCCTGAAGTAGTTGCCATGAATGGAGAATAGAACCTTAGAAGGATGAAGATTCCTCACTGAAATTATATTCAAATATCACATGGAAGACATGTCTGGAAGTTGATTGCAGATTAACACTGCTCAAAGCTGGTTGCCAGCCAAAATGCAATGTGTATTGCTTGTTACTTGCATCTGTATAATTTTTCTTGTGTTTTGTGATAACGTTTGGTGTGCAGTATTTACATGTATAGATTTGGGCGCTGATCACTAACTTCCCAGTCTGCCTCAATTGTTTTGTTTGACAGAGATTGCTGAATACAAGGACAAACTCTCCATGATGGGTGGGAGCCGTGGAAGAAGTCGACCTACCTCCGCTGCATCTGTCCGTACCTAAACGTTGGTATACTGTAGCAGTTCTGAGTTCAAAGTCTTGTAAAAACTGAACAAGGCGGGATTTACTGGACTGGTGTTACTTGTGGGTACTCCTAGCACAAACACTGCAAATACATCAAAGTTCTAAACTAGATTTAGGTTCTACTCCTGTTTTTTACCCTATGCGACAAGACAGCAAAGAATTCGGGCATAAACAACATTTATTTGGTTCATGTACGGCCAGAGCAGTTTATTGTCCAAAAATTCTCACACCCATAATTGTTTTCCGGTTGTAGTGACTCCGTGAAAACTTACTTGCTTTTTTGCAACCGCCAATTATAATCACATATCTATCTTCGAACTTGTCAATTTGGTTCAGACTACGTTTCTGGTCGCCGCGATCCGCGAAAGGTTTTTAGCAGAAGATGCATGGTTTCCTGTCACTGCGATCCACGAAACCTTCCCACATTGCTACAATTTCACAAATCATTTCCGGTCGCTGCGATCCGCGAAATAAACAGCGTTCGACAACAACTCCAGATTCATACTTGTTTCCGGTTGCTGCGATCCACGAAACATAAATGTGTTCCATTCTTAACTCGCCTTCCGGTCACTGCGATCCGCAAAGGCTAAAATCAATGTGTGTGTTTCCAAATCATGCTTCACAAAATTGCTCAATTTGTCTCCGGTCGTTGGGATCCGCGAAACATGGTACAGCTCTATTTTATACATGTGTAACTTCCCTTCTGGTCACTGCGAGCCGTGAAGGCTTACATCAACGATTACATGTAGTTGCAAATCAGACGTCCAAGCAGGGCCTAGTCTGTTCCCGGTCGATGCGATCCGCGAAACATCAGAACAAAGCCAATTATATGTTATTGTATTATGACGTCCCCAAACCACCTATTAAACAAGCTTTCCATGTAAAAGATTGGATCCTGGCATGAATTTCTTCCTTTATAAATGAATCATTCATGGGGATAACTAATGTTGCCAAGTTTAACTTAAATCAATGAACATGCCTCAGGCCTATGACGGCATACAGAATGAAATTCCTCCAAACGGTCATGAGAACTGCTATGAAAATTAGTTGAGAAAAACTCTTGTCTAAACCCTCGGACTAAATTGCTCAGACAAAAGTGGCCAACCTTGCTCTGCGGTTCTGCCTAAATAGGCAGCAAGGCCTTGTATCAATTAGCTAAGGACCACACATGTCGGTGGGAAAGGAGTGTTTCATCCGGACCCAAATACCTGAAACCGTCTTGTGGGCAATAAATTCTTTGAAGCCTCGTGGGCCGCAAAGGAATTGTTGGCAGTAAATGAAATAGAACCAAAACTTAGATTGTTCAGTAGTCCTCTTGAAAGGTTAACAAAGGGGAGGGTCGAGTGGAGCCTGTCACAACAAACTTTACATAGAACAACATGAAAGTTGTAAGCTACTCACAGTTCCATTTTTTTAGATGGTTGAGGAACCTAAGTTGCATATGCATATGTAATATCATTTAAATTCCCTTAACCCTGAGTGGGATGGATTATGACAATTAAATCGACGGATTCGAACCCGTTAGCTTCTGAGGAAACAAGTAATTATAAAACAGCAATGCAAGAGGTAATTTGTGTCCAACAGAGAAGCAATGCCTTTGTACTTGAAAATAGTTCATTAACACAAAATGCAAGCCAAAGCTTGACGCATGTATAAATAGAATGCTATAGAATATTTAAATTTTTTTCCATAGTCTGTACCTATGTAAAATTATTTTTTTATAATGGAGTGTTCGTTTGTTTCACTACAGTCTATCCAATTAGTTCCTTCCATTCCCTCTTATTTCAGATTGATGAATGATCCGTCCAAATTTGAAGTATTTGCTCTTCCTTTTCATATCATTTTGTATCAAGTGCTTGCAATCACTTTGTAAATAAAAATAAGATTATTCAAATCGTTCCAAGATTATTCAAATCGTTTGGCTTACATAATAGTAAATATTTTTGATAAGAAGATACAGTTGTGTGAGATGTGCTGTTTGAAAAGTCATACAGCAAGATGTAGGTTATTACCAACTGATCGAATGTGATGAACATCGTTCTTGTGGTCAATTTTTTTCCACCCGAAACTATCCATAGGGATTGGTTTTTATAATGTTCCGTTACGAACATATATTTTTGTATCATTTTTATGTGAGGAAGATACTTAGTGTGCTGGGATTGTCTGTTGTAACTTTTTCTTTCATTTTAGACCTATTTGTGTGTATATAGTGGTTCTCCAAAAGTATGTACATTTTATTTCTACATGTTCAGGTTTATATCATTTAAACTGAGATTGTATCGTTCATTGTTCTGGGGATGTCGGCATTTCTTTATAATTTGCAAACCTACAATGGCATCAACACATTACCTTGATTTTCTGATATAAGTACCTTGGAAGGACACTTTTTTGCCTTCACATTAAAACAAATAATTTTGTGAATAATGAATTCTCAATTGAAGCGCAGTCAATTAAGTAATCCAGAGTATCATAACCATACTGTGACATTAAAAACACATGATCAATTCTTCACAATCCAATACAATAGACCATGGTACATCACATCTTCCATTAATGACAATCTGCACTATAAAAGTGATTTTTAGACATTCAAATGAATACATGTATAGATGTTATGAGGCCCAAAAATGTTGTAGGGATATATTTTGTCCACACAACTTGGTCCCAACTTTCTCAACATAAAGAGGGATGTATGGAGTGGCAGCTGGTTCAATTGGTCCAGCCTCTACTTACTAGGGTGTGGATGGAGCCAGTATCGTGACTGGACACCCACTCTTGTGTTGTCCTAATGGGGCAAGTTGGAGTGATGACCAATTGCAGACTGATGCTCGAGTGTCCCTGGTGACCTGTGTACTGGATACCAGCCAAAAGAGACGAATTCTAGTTGCCTGAACTTGTCCAAATATGATTGATGACCAGTGAGGGGCAGTGATTTGTAACCGACATGAACAACAAACACACAAACAAAAAAAACCTGCAGACTTAAAATCAGTAGATAGACTTTCTTGGTTTATTTCATCCCAGTTCCACAATAATATACAAGCTTGATGTCTTAATACCAGCATATCCAAAGTAGCCCTTCCAGGGAATTGGGATGATTTCGGAGATTTTAGCATCTGACCAATGTACCAAGGGCAGAGAGTTTAACAGTTCAAAGTTTTGCATTTCCTTTTCCTGGTAATTTTTTTCTGAGTTTATGATTCAGGATTGTGGTGCAAATCAAAAAAGAAGTTTGTTAAAAAGCCTTTGGTCAGGTGTTTTGGGAATTTTCCATTGTTGTTTCGCTGCTGTAGCAATGCCGGTGTTGATGTTTACACACTATCAACCACTGGTGGTTCATAGCCATCTGGTCTCTCTACTGTAGTCCCATCTGCTCCTGGTTTTGGTGCAGCTGGTGCAGCCGCATTCTTGCCCTCGCCATGCAGCTCCATCAGCTTGCTGACTGTAAATGAAAGGACACAAAAAACATTTTTTTCAACGCTGAACGCAAGCCAACTCCACAGTTTTCCACTGGTCATTATCTAAATTAGCCATGCCAACAAAGATGGGCAAGACAGCTTAACATCACCGCACCGTGTTGCCCTCCAATTTAATCGCCTACAAAGTCAAGACATTTCTTTTCAAACTTTTTTTGTACTTCTAAATAAATGCATGTAGTGTATATATCAAGATATTTAGGACTTTGATTGCTGCCTGGCAGAAAGACATAATTGAACCAGCTGTTGCAATGTGAGTTGAAAAAAAAATGCCAACAATGCCCTTCTGCTAAGTAAGATGACTTACTGTCAAACTTGGGTTTCTTGAGCACTTTGACCTTGCGGACGTGGACCTCATGCAAGGGGTAGATACCCTGGCAGTACTTTTCAATCTCCTTGCTGATGCTGTCTGGAATCCTAGAACAATTGAAAAAAATGCATGCCAGAATGAGACTCTGATCTCGATAACCACTTGACTAAGGTACTGTTCCATGTTGCACTTTTCTATGGCGCGTGGTACATTTTTTGACCAAAATGCCGACTTCTTGATACAAACACAGTCCTTCATAAAGCTGGACTTCACAAATACTGGCCCTTGTAGTCATTTGTTCAAGATTTGTGTGACATGCATTACCACATCCAATTTTTTTTTGCTTTAAAATTCTAAGATAATGTCACCAGGTGATATTTGCCACAATGCCACAAATTGTATTACATCTAGATAAGATGGAGATAAACATAAGAGGAGATAAATCCACATATACAGCTGTTTCAAACTCCATTACTTGAATGCAAAATGCCACATACTGAATTCAGTTGAACTTTCACGCAGTATGTTGAGATTTCACAAGTTTGCAGCACGTCATAACTTAAGTTTGTAATCGTAAGCTACATGCAATGTGGACTTTGACCCCAATCTGCCATTTGACACTCACAACTTGTTGACGACATCCTTGAGATCGCTAGAGCTACATTCCCGCTGCATGATCTCCACCATCTTCTTGCGGATGGCACGCACCTGTGTGGACTGGGCGTAGGCGGTCTTCTTGATCTGGTGCTGACGACGCTTGGTGAAGCCCACACAGAACAGGCGAAGGAGGTAGCCGTCGGTGGTGCGCACGTCAATGTTGGCGTTGATCATGGTCTGTGCAGGGGCAACAGGTGGCAAGTCTCATTATGCAACCATGGTACTGACGTGAGATGGTACTTTTTTGTACAGTAGATTCCCGTTATAGCACTCTCAAGGGGACCTGACAGTATTGAGCATTATAACTGCACAGAGCTATAACCGACTGGTATAGATGCATGTATCTACATGTACATGTATGCCGTGTATGTGAATTTCGTTTACATGTACATGTATTGGCAGATGTGTGCACCTTAATTTTTGGAGTACATGCCCTGTATCCATTTATCTCAACGTTTTTGTGACACCGATAAAAAAACACACACCAAATCTCTTCAAAAACTGCCACAGGACCTTGTGCATGCTGCATCGCGGCACACGCTCTGCATCTACACCCATCATGACATCCTGACTGCTACTGCTCTTAATAACCATTTGACCACAGAAAGTGATATGCCATTAGAAAACCCAAGTGAAAACAGAACCGACATGTCCCGCCGGACACAATCGGCAAAAAGATAAGATTTGCAACGCGAAGATACACGTACAGTTTAAGCAGGTAATTTTAATTATCTGTAGAAAGAAATCTTTAGGTAACAAAATACTACATCTCAATGTTGATTATTTGTGTCCCAAACTACACCATGAGACTAAATAAAAAGTGGGAAATAATGACTACAATGTCACCTCAGCAAAGCCACGCAGGCACGGCTCACCGTGGTGAGCACGTGCTCGCACTGCATGGGGCATCCCAGTGCATGTCTGCACTCTGTGTGATCGCTTAACTACTGGTGTCCAGGATGGCCGGTCAATCGCGGCGGCCTTGCGATGTGGTTTCATATGCGTTGATTTTCAAAGAATCTGATTTTCCAAGGTAAAGAGCGCTGTGACCGGAATCATTCATATGGTTCTCGGAGCCAAAAATCGTGAGCGTTGTATCCCAAAAAGTGTTGTAAACGGGAGTGCTATAACCACAGAAATATGTACACAGTGATTGGGCGTGCAGTTTGGGAAATGAAAATAGAGCTTTGTATCAGTCAGAGCGTTATATCAGCGAGTGCTATAACGGCAATCTACTGTGCTTCACAAACAAATAAGCAAAAGAATCTTTAACCCTGACCACCCAAGGGTTGCTGGACCTAACCCTCCCCAATCACACAAACTTCAACACCTTGGAAAAACACTCTTACCTCACAGTACCCAATCCCACAGACTTCAACAGTACTCCCGTTGCAAGAGTACCTAATCCCACAAATTCCAACAGGTCTAGGCAGGCCCACTGCACAGTACAAAGAGTATGGACAGGCAGTACCTATTCAAACAAACTCACACACCATCATGCTGCATATCCATCCCCAACTACTGGGATAAAGTGAGAGGGCCACAGCACCCATCCACACAAAATTAAACACCAAATGGTAAACTACCAGTACCCAATGCCACAAACTCACACACTTCACTGGTGTTGAATTCTGTGTGGTTAGGGAAGGTTAGTGTTAAAGGCTTATTCAGGAGATGTTAACCAATAAAATCCATGACTGCAGTCAATTATACTGAGTTACCTTCATTAGCTTTGAAATTCCAATTCAATACAAGACAATTTGCAAGCATTTCTACAGTTATGCACTATTACACAGTGCCTGAAAAATGAACATCATCAGGCTGTTGATTATGCTACTGAATCACTTCTCCCAACACAAGGTACAACCACATCCCCAAAAGGGAACTTCTATTCCATGTTCAATGGAAGGTCTATTCTGCCATCACAAGAAATCTCTCAACTTGAAGGTATATGGGGGCATTTATTCAGGGTTTATTTGAATGATGTAGGAATTTCTCAGGGTTTATTCGAGCATTATATCAAACAATGAATGTTTCAAATTTGTGCAGTGGAAAGAGTAATTTCTTTTTGATAACTAATGAGAAATGTTTCTTGTTGGCTTTGCCTTGTGGATTGGACAATTTCTTCTTTGGCTACCTGAAATATTTCTTGCACTCGTCTCTCATTCACATAAATCTTTTGTCTGCTATCAGGCAGCAAAGCAGCATTCAAGCCCACTCTCAGTGTGTGACTGAGCCATACCTGCCACTTCTTGACCATGGAGCAGTACTTGTCCCTGGTCAGGTTCATGCCATGGAAGTTGGTCAGACAGTTCTTGCCCTGTACCTCCTCCACCATCAGGCGGAACTTGCGGAAGGCAACTTCGTCATTCTGGAGATCAGCAAGCGAGACCTCAAAGACGCGACCCTTCAGGGCGTCAGACGCAATCCCTAAAATAAGAGTACAGATACCAGAATAATGTAGTGACACCATGGGCAACTTAAATTCTTATAAAACCTGCCCAGTAACTTTTTTAAAGACACTAAATTTGATCATTGTTCAAATTTACATTGTTATCTAGATTACAAGCACTTACTTGTAGAGCCAATGATTCCCTGCGATAGTGGAAAACGGATGGAGAATGGCTTAAAAAGTAACAAAGCTTTCCGCAAGGTACTATAAATAAATGACTACCAAACATAAAAAGCCTTTTAAAATACTTGCTTTTAATGAACGAATTATGCCGGAAACTTGCTAAATTGCACCACTTCACTGCATGATTGGGTTGTCCATACTGGCACTGATATTTGCAAGTGCTATGGCGCATGTGAGCCCTAAGCGTGCAGTGGCAGCTGGCACAGCGCAGCGGCGCAGTACCGTACACACACACTGGCCGTTCACACGTGCACCGTACTAGCAATGAAATCAAGGCACAAACAAGTTCACACTCACACATGATTACTGCACACACTGGGAATTCAGTCTGTAAATCTGCACAGACCCCATGAGACAAGGCTAGTACCGCATGATAAAACAATGAAACTGCAGCAGCAAAGCAGAAGACTAGTTACATATTTATTCAATTAAATGAAATGTAGTAAGCTTGGTGCACCATAGCTGAATGGGCCATCAGGAGTGTTTGATGAAAAGTAAAGTTTTCAGTCACAAATATACATTTTATGGCTCAGATTTAATGTTAACTTTCCGAATTTTGTAGCGCCACTGCCAAATAAAATGGTGGGTCGTTGTCCAACATTGTGATCAACGACTGCTGCATGCAAGACCTACTCTATGACTTCACTGTACATGTATTTAAGTGTTATTTGATTTTATACGTGAGGAGTGACACATGAATTGTCCATTGATTAATCATAGCAACTTTTTTGATGAACGCGCTGGTGGGTAATCAAGCGGTGGGGGATGCCGTATTTATTGTTTGGATTTTAAAATTTTCATTACAGAAAATTATTACAAAAGTTGGAAACATTGCAGAGTATTTCCAAACAATATTTGTCTCTTTTCTTTTTCCGTCTTTTTTGGGGGGGGGGTTGAGTATGGTTGGGTAAATGGTTTCCATGCATTGTTTAAAACTTGCTCTCCTATTTCATGCTTACTAAGGTATGAAACGGAATTTGAATTTCTGAAGTGAAATTCAAGATTTGGCAAAACAGAAAATACCCATTTTTGAAACGGAAAATCACTGGCTCTATTTAACCTGTTTTTAGCATATTTAACATATAAGAAGCAAAGTACTTGACTATTTATTCAAGTAACAAAAGGCAACTGGTGAGATTTCACTTTCAGCTGAGATGTCTTTTCTTGGATTCATTAAAAAACAAGAAGCAGCTCAGACTATGTCTGCAAGTATCTTAGGTTGACTAGGACACCACACTCACTTGTTCCCTGCGTCCTGGTACAGAGTGTCTTGCCAATGTTTCGGACATTGAACATGGCCGGTGCCTTCACGTCGTACCATTCCTTCTTGGTGAAAGGGTCCACGCTACAATGAAAAGGTTTCACTGCAAACTTAGTATGTGTAGTGTACCAATGAGTTCAACCAAATGGACTCATCAATGGTTCTTACTAGCAAATTTCAGTTAAATTACTGCCAAGGATTTACAGCTGAATGTACATTTTACAGCCAAATGCTTCTTCTGCATACTGTACAATTTTTTCCCCAAACTCCTCAGGATTATTGCTGAATTTGTAACTCAGGCCCATTTACTATTTAGGGACAATTACAATTTACAGTAGGAAATCTAATTGTCAAACTGATAAGGAACTCTTGAAAGTTGATTTTCAGTGAATTTTAATAAACTCTAGGAAAAAATCTGTATTTCATTTGTCAACTGGTCAATGCAACTGTTTAGTCACAAATACCACTAACGAAGTCTGAAAGAGATTAACTGTAAATTATTGTAGGACCTATGCCAAAAGTAAAAGGGGACAGGTGTAAAATGTTCATTAACTAACTCCCTAGGAAGTGTGCATAAAATCATATTAAAATTGGAGGACTCAGGGCTGTTAGGGTTAAGTACAGCAAACTTGTTTATAATACTCAAACACTGTAACTGGTAAGAAGTTCTTCCCTCCTAAGCCAAGTAGAGCACTCTGACAAAGTTGACGCATATTCAGTTCATGCAAACTGCAAGTCCATAAGGGCCTAGTCAAAGTATCAACTAGGCCTATGATGCATGAGCTCTCACAGAATATGGCAACAATCACGGTCATTTTCTGTCAAGCCTTGGTTATCTGGGCCTATGTCTGGTAATAAAAACAAGACAAGAAAGCTAGAAATTTGCATGGCTGGTTATTGGCTGGTTCAACTTCACAAACTTACTGGGCATGCCAGGCTTGAGACTGAAATTACTGCCACTACTGGACAACTAGATGTCCTAAGTCACATAAAAAATTTTGTCAGGAATAGTGACCAGATAAGTGTCTACCACAGAGGCTATACGTGCAAAGCGCCCCGATCTCATTTTCTGCACGATCCAGCACGACCAGTTTACCGTGCATAAACACATACAGTACATCTATACACATGATATACGAAATAACACTGAGCTCGACCCAGACATATCCTAGTAATCGTTACATAAAGTTTAACGGAACGACCAAAATAGCAAATTTCAACTACTAGAGATTGTAACTTCGTGTATATTTTTCACTTACACCTTCTTCTTGGTACCCTTTTTTCCTCCTTTCGTCAGTCGTTTATTCTTTCCGACTGCCATGTTTGGGCCGTGGGATGAAAGAGAACGATTATGTGCGGCGCCCTCTATTGACCACTCGAGACGACTTTAACTTGGCCGGCCGGATCACTGATCTCTATAGTTGACTAGTCAGCGTGGGCCGGATATGCGCTGCTTGATCGACCGTCGATGATAGCGTGCGATGTAGGCCTACATGTACTTGGTAAGACATACAACTACAGATGTTTTTGCGGCGTATTTAGCCGTTATTTTGAAACTGGATACATTAAAGTAATCAGTGCAACAGTTAGCGTTGATAAAACAATATTAGCAGTCGATCTGTTCAGTGGGAGCCTGTTACGAAAGTGCAGTGATGCACACGCACTGTGCTGAACTAGCCTACACTCTATTACTCGGGCAACGTAGGCCTACACCCGGAGTTTATCACAGTCTTGATCTCACACGATCTGCCAATTGATGCTTAAGTACACTGCACTAGTTATTAAGAGGAGGTGTGATACAGTTATGGTTATACAGTTGGTATCGGTACAATTTCCTAACGATTCTAATATTCTAACGAGTAGGTCTAACAGTGAAAATTGCCGAATAAAATCGCTTCATTAACATCTGGACATGATTGTTCGATCACCCTTGCCCTCAAATCAATCATTTTATTTTGACAACTGATGGGGCTACCTACCCCAAGAAATGGGGGTGGGGGCGAGGGCTACCCTGGTAAAATAACACGAAATAAATGAAATAAACTACATTAGCCTTAAATGACAGTTATGCGAGCTTGGCCGCACTTGTTACTGTGACATACATATACAGATTGCACTGGCAAAACTGTCAGCTTTGAAGTGCATTTGATGGAAATGGAGGAACAAATACAAGTGAATTTATAACATAAAGTAATAACAATTTACTTACATTGTAATGTAATCATGGGAATAAAAAAAAGAGGAAAGCCATGCAAATTTGAATGAAGTTCATCTGTCTGCCAAAAATATTGCCAAAGCAAATCAAGCAACTTTACCTGATACGAAGACCATGAAATTTGTCCCTATTTAAATGTAGGCTGATTAACCCTAACAGTCCTCAGTCCTCCAACAGGTGAAGGATTGAGGACTGTTAGGATTAATCTTTTCATACAGTGCGCCCAGTTTTTGACACTGTCTACAGCTTCATTTGTTGGGATGAAGCTGTCTCTATTTTACTGAGAAATTTTCATGGGGAACACACATCTAAAATGCGAAGGACATTGATCAGTTTCATCAACCATGTTATCGCCCAGATTTTGTTGAATTTGTCCTCAGTGACTTGCCTGCGTTTAGTCTTTCACAATGAAGAGACATCAGATTCCTGTTGAGCTTCCAGCATATGACTATCCACCGCAGTGGATTCCGCCTGAAGAGGTAGGGAGGCTTTGCTGCCATTCGGAGAGTCTCAGGACTGCATCCATCTAGGAGTAAATAAAGAATGATGGGATTTCATGTTAACATGTGAGGCTGAAAAGATAAAGTTGGCCTTGATGTACTGATGATCCGGGTGAAGAGGACGAATTCAAGCTTCATTAAAACAAGTCAGAAATCATCAGTACAATGAGTACATAGGCCTGTTGGAGGCATTTTCTATTTAAGTCATTTTTTTAAATGTGAATTTTCCAGTGGGTTTTAACATGCAAAACCTGATGGCAGTGCAATGTTCTTGATGAATTAAATAATTATTAATGGAAGAAATCTTCTTGGCAAATGAGCAAAAACACTTGATTGACCTTGTTACTTCTCTAAATGAGGCTCAGATCAGATAAAGTGCTGATTTTCTTGCTTCATGTTTCCCCCCCCAGAGGATTGGGCACGCTGACTACGACAACAACCTGACACAGTTTCTCCTGCGATCTGTGCGCTTCACAAGAAACAGACACACAGGACAGGTACATGCTGCATTAGTTGTCATTGTGTCGTCATATTTGGCGCATTGCACCAACAAGGTCATAAGTAATGAAAAAGTAGAGGTGAAAAATGGCTCAAGCCCATATTGTTCACAGTGCCAGTGTTTCTCTCTGGTTTCAGGTACTTACATGATATGATACACCCTAACTTTGCCACTGCCCTGACTGTTTTCATAACTCATTTGGGGCATGCCCAACTATGTCAGTAAACCTGGGTATGCCTAAGTTTGGTAATCTAGCATAATTGAACAAAATCGCAAGAACTGGGCTGTAACCAGCTTTTACAGGGTTTGTTAACCCTAACCCTCCTCAATCCTCCAACAGGTGAAGGATTGAGGAGGGTTAGGGTTAATGCACATTTTTAGGTTGTGGTTAGGGTGACTAAATTGCTGTTTTGTGTATAGCTGGCATCACTTCCTTCCACTGATTGAGCTCTTTCCCATCTCCTCCTCTGCTCATTTGGATTGATGGAATCAGTCATTTTCACTTACATTGTTCCTTTTCTGTGCTTTTAATCAACACAATTTCACCACACCTATCATTTGTCCGTGTCCTTTTTCTCACAACGTGCTGCTTTCCAATCAAAGTGGGGCATGCCCCAACAGTGTCGTGGACAAAGTTGGGGCAGTGGACCAAGTTGGGACATAACATAATGTAGAGCACATCATAAGCTGTTGCCCTTTTTTAATTCCAAGTGAAAAGAAAAGCATGGTTTATGTCATGTTTTGTTGATTGGCATATCTTTTATTCTGATGACAGCATGAGGAAACTGCCTAGTTTTGCTTTTGTCTTTGGTTTCGTGTTTTGTTTTCCCGATGATAATATTTTAGTATGAAATCAAAACTATATACATCTGTCATGGGTAACCTGACAATATAAACCTCCCCATTTCAGGTCTGTCTAGTTTGGGTTTCAATTTCTTTTTAGAAATAAAAACAGGAGAAGCTGATCTATTTTAAAACTGAAGTTATGTTTGTGAATTTCAGCTTGGTTTCAACATTCGCGGAGGCAAGGAACATCGATGTGGAATCTATGTTTCCAGGGTGAGTATAATTACTGAAGGGTGTACCAATCTTGGGTGTACCAATCTTGGTCCTGAACATTTTGACATAAACTAGGAATGATTCACATATTGATAGTGTGTTTTGTAGAATTTGCTCAGGATTGGAATTTGTTTGGCTTCTATGAACAAGACATTTCCATTTGTGCTCTTTTAAATTAGCAACAATTATAAGCTACATTCTTGGTCAGAATACATGATATCATCAAAGTATGGTCGTGTTTAGTGTTGAAATCGAATGCACACAGTTTATGTCTATGCCTCTACTGTAATAGAATGTTAGTTCAGGAAAGTAATGTTCCAAATAAATATGACCAACTTGGATTTATAAATCAGATCACAGAGTTTCCATTAATAGTAAGTCAAATTGTAAGTTAATTACAAGTCAGAGTACAGGCCATGTCACTTGTCAAGTCACCTTTCAAGTGTTGACGTGACTCTGGATGAATGATCACAGAGGAATGCGTATACATGTGTGTGTCACAGTTTATGCGAGTTATTTGTGATGGCTTGAGTCATGACTTGTTACTGGCATTACAAGATCATTACAACTCTAATCAGTATATCAGATGTATTCAACTGACTGGTGCATGGTTAGTGCACTACTGACCTTAAGATATGAATCACTGAAAGCAAAGTTTCCCTGAAACTTGATATTTTGGGTATATATTTCAACATGCTTACTTCCTAGGTCATTCCTGAATCCAGTGCTTTCAGAGTAGGCATGAAGCGAGGAGATTTAGTCCTGAGTGTCAACGGCACCGACTTCACAAACATTACCCATGATGAGGTAAAATTGTTGAAATTGTAATAATATGTTTCAAAGAACTGAAATGTGGAGGAAGGGTTGGTCCTTTGGCTCCCAGCAGAAAGAAGGTTGTGACTTCCCCCTTTCATGTACCAGCTGTTCCTCTCAGTTCAGCTAGACCAGGCTTAACTGAGAAGGAGAGCAGAGAGAAACATTCATTCTTTTTGTCTTCAATAGCCACAAGATATCCATCAGCAGGCCTCAAATTTCCTGATGGTCACGACGGCCATGGCCGATTTGGCCATGGTGCCTTCAAAACGTGATCGTGTTACACAGCCAAGACGGCAGTGCATGTTTTTTCTCTTGGCCGTAGTGCCCTACACGTGCATATCTACTGTCCTTGTTCGGCAAGGTACACGAAAGCGGCATGGAAAGCAACATATACATCCTTCCATGATAGTTCACATTCGACTGGAACATCGCGCCGCGCAAATGCATGGCATGCATGCATATGCAGGGCATATGTGCACTGTGTGTTTGTGGGGAAATCGTACACTCAGCCTGCCGTGCACCGGCGGCCCAGCCCGACCTGGCCTGCATAAAACAGCGCATGCCCAAGCCAAGTATTTTAATTTACTATGCAATAATGTTGGTCTAAAACTAAGTGCTCATCAACGTGTACGCGTTAACGGTATATCGAGAGCTCCACGTTTTTCATGCACACAGGACAATTACATGGACGTGGCAGTATTTTAACTAACACCGCAATTTAGAGTTTATAGTTTAGTGCTATGTACCGTGCACGATCCCAACTGTACATACACTACATCAATGGGACTACCCTGATTATCACGTTGTGTGCAAAATCGGTCAGTTGATTGGCCTGGCCAGTTTTTGTGGTGGGCCAAATGCCGAGAAAAAACGACTGCAGTCAAAACGGGCCGAAGCCTTTCAACACTCGGCTGCTGGTTTGACACTAATCACGGATATGTTCAGGTATAATGCGTATCCTACTTACTTCTTAGGCCTGAATGAATAGTGATTATCATGCAACATCGATATACCTTCTAAAGTACACTTTCAAAAAAACATTGGGATGGTATTAATGCCCGGAACTTTGGTACGCTGATGGCATTTAATGCCCTCACGTTTGGCATTAGTGCCCTTTATTTCAGCCAGTCCACCAATGTCAAATGGCAGTGTCCTAAAAAAAGATGAAATTCTAGGCCTACATCAGCAGCTGCTGCATGCCCAGGCTGTTTAACCCCTTGTAGCCCCCTCCCCATCACTGGATCCTCCAACAGAAGTGTATGTAACTTACTTCCCCCCTTCCATTTTCATTTCTAAAAAGTTCTGCCATCAGTGTGCCAGCTCCTCAAATATATCACTCACAATGAAGGTCATACAACATTTTTTATAATTACCATTTGGGGACAGCAAACACCTTACCATTCTTACTCATTTTGCCCACTGATCAATCCCTGATCTGCCTCCAGATCATACCCTAGGTCCCAGATGGTAAAACTGTCATCAGTTGGCGTGCCTTTCAGTGTGTCATTCTTGTAAAAATAAAAAGGTCTAGTTGAAATCCTCGTGCCTGGTGCCTACAAAACATTCATTCAAACGTTTCGGTTTGTTTATGACAGGCTGTCAAGATACTGAAATCTGTCAAAGAGATTGAGATTAAGCTGAAATACAGCCCTTTTGGTAAGTTTTGTCTTGACATTATTCCTCCTGTATCCCCAATTTTAATTTCATTTTTGCTCATATCTTTTTATCAGTAGCAACATAGTTTTTGTGACCAATACTGTCCAACCTCACAATCATTCCTAGAGTTTGTATGCACTGTGAGGAAAGATTGCTTTTCATGAACAAAAAATAGTCATGAATCCTGTCACCGCTGCTGGATTTGGGACTGTTAAGTGTTAATTCTGCTGAGAAAATGTTTTATTCAGTGACTTTTGATGGACCATTGCTTGTTTTTTTTTTTCGTATGAAGAATTCAGTTTAAAACTTCTCAGAATGCCACACCCTAAAAAAGAAACATGCCCACGTGAAATTTGGGGCAACTCCCCTTAATTTGATAGGTAATCATTCTTGATAAATTCTGTGTTGTCTTTCTTTGTAATCGTAGGCTACAATAAAACATATGAGAGAGTGGAGAGCCCTCAGCATCATCCTTACAATGAAAGGTGATTCCAATGCCTGCCAGATGGTGAAATACTCCTTGAACGCAAACTTGAAATACATAAGGGGTTACTCAACGCTTTTCTTCAACGCTCATTGTTCTTTATTGATGAATTTTTAACTTAACAGGCAAATATTGCTCATTTCCTAGCATTTCCTAGTGTTTGAATTTTGTAGTAAGCCGGTGTCTACTAATGTGGTGTTTGGTATGGTAGTAGGTTTATCACTGGAACATCTGAATAAGGTGTACAGATCCAGAGAAATGATACACATGTAACATATTTATATGAATTGTTTCATACCCTGCATGACCTTGTACTGTCTGACACTACGTAAGAAGTTTTGTACCCTGTAGTGATTCGTGACTTTGTGTAAGTACAACTTTCTTAACCACTTGTTGATGGTATTTTTCCATGACGAACTTGTCCCATGCACACTCTTATTTGTGACCTCAAATGCCACAACCAGAGTCCTTTATGATGTTGAATTTTACAGATGCTGATCTGTGGTGGTCATTTGTTCAATATTTTTGCGACATTTTTAACTGCATCATAAGAAACCTTAAGACAAAAGCGATATTTTATACAGTGACCCTCAATGGCCCACAGCAGTTTGAGGGCTCCTCACATGTTAAACCTTCATGGACTCGTTTGAGTCCGTATGTGTGTGTGCACACTCAATGAGGATCACTCCAGTGTGGGAACGAGTGTAGATGTCACGACACTACATACAGAATTCCACAGAATGCACTTGTAAAATATCCTCCATGTTACAACTTGGGAAATCCCTGCGTGTTTATCATCTCCAGATCACTGAACAGATCTAGACTCTTTATTACAAACTTCTCACCCAGACAAGCTGTCGTGAGTGAATCAAGGGCATTATATAACAACACTATGAAATTGTTTGCCAAGAAATGTCCATTTTTGCTCACAGTTTGTCCCACAAACTAAAAAAAGTGAAGGATGTTTAGTCTGCCATTTTGAATGTCCATTTAAGTTGATAAAAGCTGTATATTCAGGAAAATATTGCCACCAACTTCATGCACTTATGTGTGCATGGACAATTCACAGTTTCTGGCATAATTTTCACTCTCAAAAAGTGACATAGACTCGACAGTTTCTCAATTCCCAAGGCTTTTTTTCACTTCAACACTAGGTTTACTTCAATACAGTGGTCTTCAAATTGCATGCCGGCAGAATACTGGTGTGCTAATTGGTAAAAACTCAACTCTTAACATTATGTTTCAGTGTGCGATGTGCATACCTTCATGTCAGTTTGTGAAGCCATTGCATGGTTTGCACAAATTGTACCCAAACAGCACCTGCACGATTGTTTATGTAAATGGTGACAATACCACTGCAGAGTAATTTTATGATTATGAATAACTGAAATTGGTAAAGAACTGTCAGTTCAATGCAGGCATGGGTGGCTTGTTTTTATGCAACATGAAAGTAGTTTTGTTCTAAAATCTGCTTAGAAAGGCAAGCGTAATTAATGTGTGGAAGCAATTTGAATTTAGAAGTACACTTGTTTTATGCAATGTACAAGCAGTTCTGTTCTAAAATCCACTTAACAGAGAAGCAAGTGTGATGTTTGGTGGCAATTTGAGTTTAGTTTCTATGAGTCTGTTTCATTTCTGTCTTGTGTCAGTTCTGTAGCTTGGCCCTTATCTGAACTATAGGCCTACCTACATTACAGGTGCAAGCCAGGCTGAAAGTGAACAGGTGTTTTTCTCCGTACAGTACTTAGTGCATTACTTGTTTTTACCTTGACCTTAGCCTTTATGCTGTGTATTCGTATCTAAAAGTTTGTCAGTAAGTGCTGAAAAGTTTCTACTTAGCAATGTATTCAGTCTTTCACCATTTATAATGGCCCTTTTGATTGTGTGTGTTTATTAAATTAATGGAACAGTAGGGATGTTTTGGGAGAATACTAATTTTAATATTCCTCTCTCCAATATTCTATAATTGTTTTGTACTCAAAGTAAAGTCTTTCTGCCAACGAGAAAAAAGTTGTATTCTTTTGTTACTATTGACAAGCTGCCAAAAATTTTAAGAATTTTTTTTACGAGGGAAAATGTACTTTAATTTCACTTCAAAAATGCAAAGCATATGCAGTGAATACAGACATGTTACTTTAAGCCTGCTTTTTTTTCCTTATAGTTTTAGTTTGGTTTTCTCAACTGAGCACTGTAATTTAAATTGTACACCCTAAAAGTTTATCATCATTGGTTTGAATAATTTTGAAGTCCATCTTTGGTACAACTCTCATGGTTTGTGTACTTAGATCTATAGACTAATGCGAAGAGATGCCCAAACTAAAGTGGCACAGCTGTCACTCACAAATTCTTAAGCTTTACACGGGTGGGTACTTGTGGCAATGAGCCCATGAGCGTAACACCACCACAGTAATTCTGGTTGTCAACTTACACTACAGCAACTGGGCAAAAGCCACTGAAAAAGTAAATTCACAGCAAAATCCCAGTATTACAATAGGGCAGTAATTCCAAGAGTGGTGAGGATACTGGAAATGTCAATATGAAACGCTAATCCAAATGGTAAACCATAGTAGCTCTATGGGTAAACCAAGTGTGATTGGAACCAGGGTTTCTATAGATGACAGGCAAAGAAAGTTCCACTCCCACAAATTGAACTCTCTAAAACTTAACATAAGAACATGAGAACCCTTTGGTATGACAGCTTCCGCTTGGGATGTACTTAGTTGGCGGTGTAGTGTCATTTGTAAATACTGGAAAACTCTGAAAGGTCAATGCATATGTTTCAGTGCGAGTCACAAAAAGGAGAAAAAGGTCTCGACAATATTTCACACTTTGTAGGAGGCTTAAGATTTGCCCCCCCCCCAAAAAAAAGATCCCAGTGCATAATGCAGTTAGCTAAAAAGGTACTGAGTGTATTGTTGTGTTGAATTGCTGCATGAACAAATTAAGTAGACAGATTATTTCAATGCCAGGTAGCACATTTAGTGGCACAAAGCCTTGTGGAGTATACAAAAAGGAGTTGTAGCCAAGGTCGAAGATACCTACAGTCCAAATGTTGTTGTATTTACACAGCAGTGATGAATTCCTGTGATTCAAGTAAAGCTGGACCTAATTGCCAAGGGGACCTAAAAACAGAAACTGCCTATGAATAACGTATGCAGTTAACACGTCAGTGATGTGAAGTTGGGCACTTGTTCTAAATGCCAGCTTAGGTGGTGATCTTGGCTGCGAGTGTACAAGCAGCCCAAGAGCCCCCCCCCTTCACCATGTCCCCTTGGGGAAGCAACTGAAATCAGGATTAGAGCTGACAATATTTTTTTTATCCTACTCAAAGACACTGAATTACACTTGACCTGTGGTTACCATTTCCACTGTTAAACTCAATGGTGTGGTTAAGCATTTGTGAGTTAATCTGAAATAAACATTATTTTTGTACACAAAATGCTTGTTCATTTCAATTATTTGACATCAGTGGCTGCTAAAGACATAAGTTGGATAATATGTATTATCTTCTAGGTATCATCCGTGGGATCTCCATATAAAAGCCTACAGTAAGATGATTTTGATGTCAGCAAATACACGTAGATAACAAATTATCAGCATTTAAGTGCCTGCCCCTGGGATGTGACACAAGTGGACAGGAAATTCTTTTGTCGCATCCATGTTTTTCTTTTTTCTAACAATGGGTTGCATGAAGTGCTCTCTATGAAGCACTGAGGTTGGATGCAGTCGATCAAGAACAATAAATTGAGGCGGTTTAGTCTATAACTGTATCAACTTTGACCAGGAAAACTACAACCGCTGTTTGCTTCCCACTCAGAGAACAGGTTAAAGGAATGGAGAGAACTGACGAAAGGGGGCAGGTTCTTGATGGAGGAACTGTGGGATTGTTACAATGGCACATGCGCCATCAGCGATAGGGGTTCTGTCAAGATTTACACATCCTGCTCATGCTTTTTGCTGGGGAGGGTGTAATGGGAAAGAACGTCTGAAGATACTCACCAAATGAGATTGGGAGAAAACCAAACAGGTATTTGTTCTATGAGTGGGGGCACATTGGGTAAGACTATTACTCAGCTGAAAATGATTGTGGTATAGGACATTATAAAACATCTTGGTATTAAGCCATTATCACAAGCAGAAGGGACACACGAAGACAGCTGTTGCCACAGCAATGACAGCAAGACAATGGACTAAAAAAAATAACAGGCATGTATGACTGTATGATCCCATTTGGCTATTTGGGAGTGTAAAACGTGACATGCATATTGTGGGCTGTAAATGGGAAAAAATGTCACAAATGCAGAAGAAAACAAGGGTAAGAGATAAATTGCTGAGGTGTTTTGGACAAATGCACCTTGCACACAGGCAGTCCTCCCACCCACACATTCGCTAGTGGCTGTCATCATTGATAATTCATTTGTTATTCCCTCCTGCATCTTAATGGAAATCTTACTGTTTCTCATACTTTGTCTTCTGTTTTTGACTTCCAACTTGTTTTTGTTCCCCACTATTCAAATGTCAACGCTGCTGGGTGTTTTGCCTAGAAGGATCTGCTTGCCATTTATCTTTGTAGCATCTAAGTGTTGTTCTAAATCAAGTTGTACTTTGCTCCCACAATTTCTTTAGTGATTATAATTCTTGTCTGTATACTGATTATCATTTCGTTCTTCAGCAATTTTAATATTTTTAAGCTTTGTTGATCAGAACAAAGGTTCACATGGAATAAACATCAAATTTATCCAGTTTCTCAACTTCAATGTGGATGATTCTGAAATTTATAATTGGTCTAGAGACATAAAAAAAATGCTTGTACCCCTATCTGCAAGGCATATTACATAACTACTAATGAAATGCAAAACAAACGAAGAGCTTCCAGTACTGGGAGCGTGGCGATCGCAATTAATATCTGATTGAAAGTTAACCCCCTTGCCAGGGAACAGCTGGCCATGCGTATCATTTTACAATTCTTTAGCCAGCTCAAATCAATTATGCAAATGAGGTAACCCAGGCCATTACCCATAAACTGTGAACCTATTGATTCTGTTCTCCGGTTTAGATTGGTGTGTTTCTACGGTAAACACTGTTATTCTGTGACAGTTGCTGAAAGAGAAAGGACTCAAGGTGGCAAATGGTTTGTACCTGGTGTGACACCCTTCAATGGAATGGTTTTCAAGGACTCTTTTCAAGGAAGGGGGATTCTTAGTTGAATCAATGTAGCAAAACATATACTTTGACATATTTTTATGCTGTTGATAAGCATAATACTTTAAAATGGCCAGTACACCGGCTTGGAGATTAGTGAGACAAAAAAAATTGAGATCCTGTACTATAATGTAAACTGACCTTGGTGCTTTCACACTTCCCCTTAAAGGAGATATAATTTAAAAGACAATATCATATTATTTTCTCAGAGTTATTTTTCTCATGTCACTTGAAACCACATAACACTGCAGGAACAGAAACTACACAAAAACAAACAAACATGTCCAATGACATCATCAAGGAAAACTGTCAATCAAAGCATGAAACCATGTGCCACAGTCAGAGCTGGAGGTCCATCTGTCACACATGGGACACAGAATACACAAGTCTAAACAAATACACACCTATAAAGCATTATAAAGGTTTGTAGTCTTCAGACAGGAAACAAACAGCCACACTCAGGGTGACAGAGCATAAATACCAGCCATCCTCTCAAGGAGGTTATGAACTCTCTATATACAAAAATAACTTATCCGGAACACAGTGTTAACGTCCCAATGTGGCAACCATGCCTCCCCAAAATAGCAACAACTCACAAATTGAAAACAAGGGAGCTGCATGGAGGTGCGAATGTGACGTCATCTGCAGAGCAGGGGAATGCATAGATGACGTACGTACATGCACAACTGATGACGGAAACACCACACTGAGTGTTACATATAGTCATCAATGATGCTACCGGTATACAGAAAAACAGAATGAGGGAGGTTAGGGTGTAAGGTTGCTATACTGGTAGCCTCCAGGGTAAACAGAGTAAGTCAGGATTCACAAAAACCTACCTGTGCCTTTTTCTAGAAACTTTAAAATAAATAGCAGTTTCGTAACATGTTTCTTTAGTACTTTTTTGATTTTTAAAGCATTTCCTGAAGAACAACAATGAAAATCAAATGCATGACATTTAAAAACTCCTAGTCACACAACAAACAAAAATACATATGAAATGTTTGTTCAACGAAATGCTTTTAAAAAGTATTGAGAGTCACTAAATGAGGTTTTTGCAAAAATTGATAAATTTTATTTTTTTTCTTTCATCATTTTATACAAAGTTCAACAGTTTGCAGAATATATGAGGAAAAATTGAATTTGCATAATAGAAAATGGGAAAGAAATTAACAGTGAACCATGATGAACCATCTCTCAATGAACTGAATGCTTATAATTATAATTATTGCTTAATTTGGGTGCAGAATACACATTTGCTTTGATCTGAATAACTCAGTACCATCCTAAAGTGTTGCACACAAATTACTTTGTTACAAGTGAGGTTATATAGATGCAACAGAAACATAATTTTTGTAGGTTATTTTTTCGGGGGGGGGATACTTCTCTCAGGCACTTGAATTAGCATTTTAACTTTTCTTGAATACTGATGGTAAAAATGTCATCTTTTGTGATTGTTTTTTAATGATAAGGAACCATTTCCAAACAATATCCTGTGCCCTGTGCAATCACCTGGCACAAGGCCATCCCAGAATACATTATGTGTAACCTTGTACAGCAAAACATGGTTGTCACAGCAACATGCACACTGAAGGTGTAACGCTCAACCAAACTACTTGGAATAATTTGAGTCTATCAAAGTCCATCATGGTTCACTCTTTACAAAATTACAACGATACCTTGCTCATAAATATCACATACTATCTACACTTCTTGCCACATGTACAGTATCTATTTGTATGAGAATCAAGGCCTTGTGCATATCATTGCATACAGAAGGCACAGAAACGATATCGTACTGCAACAAACATGTAAATCCAGGCAGATTGAAATGCTAGTTATTACATGTATGGCAGATGGCGTATTCAAAGCGTAGTTACAATAGACAACAGTTTTACCAGATGTGATAGCATCGCAGGAGTAAGGAAAACGATGCTTAAATTGTAAAGCATATACGGTGGAAATTATTCTACTTTAAATACTAATGCTAGGGCGTGAAATAATGAATAAAAGGGCACCCATCCCATGAACAATTTAAGATAAAGTTTAGCTTAGACAGTAGACCGTGTGTTTTCTGATAAGCTTACCACCTGGAAATTCATACTTCAATACCACAGAAAGTACTTGATAAGGAAGAGACACGGAAAAAAATACTCAAATTATGCAGGCTCTTAACAATTAATATATGACCCGCTCTGCAAAAAAGGGTAATAAGTCCCACAATTCCAAAATATGTTATGGCCTGTTCTATTTGGAGAGGGCAAAATGTCTTCAAAAATGTGATTTTGTATTTTTCCTCTATCAGCTTATATGACATTAGTGTTTTCAGAATTTGTGACAACAAACATGGATACTGATGAATAAAGATGAAAATTGATTATTCAGTAGGAAATCCTACATAGCATTGGGTTTCCAAGCACTACACATTAGGAGCTTTTTCTCGAAAAGTGCTTTTATTGAATCTGAATATACAAATGTCAAAACATCTCTTGAACGCAGTGCACTACAGGGGTCATTCATGTATCAAATTGTAGCTTTTGATGTACTCAATCCAGCCATATCAAAAACTGATAACCTGAACCTGGCGATTTATTACCCATTTTCCTAGAGCTGGTCACATGTCAATAATATAGGAGGGGTCAGATTAAAAAAAAACACACTGTTCAGTTTCAGATGTCAAACTGAATTATCTGAATGAAAAAGATGATTTTCTCTTGCAAAGTCATTAGCGTACTGTATGACTCTATTTCAAGTATAGCATAAAAGTATATATGATAACTGGATTCTGTAGTGCAGCCTTGCGTGCCAAACATGTTCATAAAATTATCCAAACATGTTTTAGCAGCCATCCCTACATCTGACATGGCTGAGTGCTCATGGCAGTTCATTACGGCCCCGATCAGTCCTGGCACACTGATGACTGGATATGCACTACCAAGCACTCAGCTCAAGTTTTATATTAGCTAATGTAACTGATCTGGATGTGAAGGCAAATATTGCACTTTCATTAGTGATACCACTTAATTTGTCTTGATACTATCCGGGTGTGACTGCCTTGTAAGTCATCTCCCTCGTAAATGACATTGTGAGTAGGTTTGTCTTATGGTGTTGCGACAATTTCACAGCTAAACACATGTAAAGTTGTGTCAGCACATAGCTATGTGCATGTTTTGTACAACAGAATAATTAACTTGACAATGATTCATTAAAAAACAGGAATTACGCGCCTCAAACTAGAGTTAAAATCATTCACGTGCTATTTTCTGAACTGAAGGAGGACTTGTCAAGAATTTCAATGAACAGGGTAGTGAAACACACCCCAAACAAGGGGAAAGCCACAGTTTGGTGACTTTTCCTCTTCATGAAAACAGAACACCAACTGATCACTGGCACAGCAGCCATTTTGGAGGCACCTTCTTCAATAGGAAAACCCTCCATGACGGTTGACAATGCAACGGTTCTAATAACAGAAGTATAAAACCAATCATTCATACCAAGCAAGCTGCATTTGAACAACATGCATTCAGTTAAAAATAAGTGATAAGTAGGAAGAGAAAATTACATTATGGAAATAAATGCTTTGGTCCCTCAAATACTCTAAAAATCACAACCTTACTCTGAACGGTAACCTCACAAATTTCCTTATGTGATTATATACATCTTGAGGTTAACGTGGTGAAATTTCAATCATGTTGAAAGCCTTGAAACCTATTAATGCAAAAAAATAATAATAAACAAAATTTAAAAAGTTAGTTTACTAATGAACCATAGTGTTAGTGCTGAATGCAAATAACCATCTTGGAATGGCTTCTGGAATGTGTACTTTTTCAAAGTTAACAACAAAAACAATATTCAGAACAAACAGGTTTATTTTGTCAAGCAGCAGCCCAAAAGGAAAAATTGCTAATGTCTCATGTACTGGTGTTTGCAGGCCCACTGTAATCTTACGTATTAAAACTTTTACAGGTGGAATCATCCACACGGCCTCAAATATTTCGCCTGTCTCAATCACGTGCAATTCAAACTTCCCAAGTTTATCAATTCTCTGATTAGCTGCACATGTACATGATCACTCTGCAATAAAAAAAGGCAGATGATGAGCAGAATTGTTGTATGTCAAGTTCAGTAACAATCCTTTAGTTGAACTCGCATTCAAATAGTGAATTAAATTCGTGCCTAATGTGTGACGTCACACAGCAGTAATATTTTGTTGTATGTGATGCAACTGTATCATTTTCTCAAGAGAATATTATATATACCTTGTGGATTAAATCGAAATGAAATCCACCCAAGTTGCTTTTCAACTTTCCATAATGCCTTACACGAATATGCACATATGTATCCCTGTCACAGAGTTATTCATATAAATACAGCAAAATCCAATTCCGACAGTCAATCTTGGTGTTTTTTTTTAACAAACTTACTACGGTGTGACCATCACTTTATTAAACCTACACTGAAATCCTCTAGGAACCATCTTCAGCTAATGATAATTGAACTGACATACAAAATGGTCTTCCCACCCACCTGCTCCTTTCCTCCAACATCCAGTGCCTAGTTCATGTACAATCTATGTTCATATTTTAAGTACATGTACAAACAAGGTCTTTTATGTATTACGTGTTATGTATATCATCAGTGTGTCTCTTCATGAAACGTGACGATATATGACTGCCACAGAGAGCTGGACTCGATTGATTTGGGAATGTTCAAAGCAAGAACTGTTCAGGACGTTAATCTAATAAATAAGTATGAAAATAAAAATTACATGTACTGGTACTTGCAGGTACTGCATGATGGTCCAACGTTCATCTTGTATGAATTTGATCCAACACACTTAATACCACTCTCAAGAACCCACGCTTGAAAACACTTTTTGCACAAAATAAATGGTTTCCATATTCATTATTGCTTGGTCTGTTCACCTTTCACAATCCTGTTTATCATGATACTGTACATTTGGCTCAAGGACACTTGAACTTGTGTTCCAATCAAATGACCTATATACATCTTTATAGACCTACCTTGATAATTCAAGGTAACAGGTTAATGAGTAATTTTGATGATTTCCCAAGGTATTCTGGGGAGATATTGAAAGCCACAAACACGATACATCTACATTTACTTTCATGGAGTTTATTTTAAATTCTTAGTCAGCATGACCATGACTGCCTGAGAGTTCTGAACTTTTTTCAACAAAAGAAAACATACTGTTCATGACAAGTTCTGAATCCAACATTCATCCCTTTTCGATGTTCACGACAAGTTCTAAATCCAACATTCATCCCATTTCAACAGGTTCCCACAATCTTGAATTGAAATGCAGCGTCTAAAGCTTCTCAGGCGTCCTGTACCAGTTCAGAAGTCTGTCACAGATTTCCTTTGTCCAAAGCTACGCACTGTACACATACCCCTACGCCAGCAGGTGAATTGAATGAGGTATCCTATTACAGATGAGGAACGTTTTCAAAGGAAAGGTTCCAATTTAAGTAGTGTGATTGAGTTTTCAGAGTATACAAATGAACAGAAAATCCATACTGTACTGAGACACAAAATGGCATGCGCCGTAGCCCCTCAACAAATTTGTGGTTTCAGGTTATGCCTTGATGCTATGCCTGAACCCCTGAAAGGAACTTACCAAAATACTCTCCATCTTTTGTGTACTTTCAATGAAGCATTTTCACATGTTTCGCACAAAAATGTCTAGACTCTTCTTGGTCAAGTTTGGTCCAACTACTAAACGGATGAACACCACATCTTGTGCAATATCACTGTGGATGACGTAAAGCTATTTCAAGGTTCTAAAAAAAAGCCAGAGCTACACATAAATCCACAGTTTCCAAAAAAGTTGATTCCTTTCTTATCCTAGAATTTTCAATCATCCAACATATAAAGGAAATGTTGCAATACATGTATGTCACGTGCTAAAACATATCACACGTACACATGAATGTATTCCCGAGTTCAAGAATTATAGTAAAATAGTGTATGTATCCATTGGGACTGGTGCTTAAGGCACTACATCATATACTTGTAACTGGCCAGTAACCATTTTTCTGAAATGGTTACGTGGATAACAATAAACTGCAATCCGCTCCGTGTGGGACAAAAGAGGGCATGTTTTTTGGTACTCACTGCATAGGCCCTCCATGAGGTGCGCAAGTCTATGCACATTTGACCCAGAGCACGCTGAGTACGTGTAACTAATTTATTCCGGCATGTATGGTCTTTGTGTACACGCAGAATGCCTGCAAGAACCTGCTTGTAACCACCTGTCTTTCTTTTTGCCAATTGGGGGTGCACTTCTGCTCAAGGCGGATACTTTTGAGAGCACCAACTTAATTGGTCAGATTCCTGTACACCTACGCGTACCCTCTATACAAGCCTAAACAAGAACGCTGGCTAACTTCATGCGCACACTGGCGATGGTACTGTGAACATGTGACCTTGCAACAAAGGTAAGTACAGTTGTCCTTGTGTATATACATAGTGGCTATCGGTTTGCATTTGGGGGGTCAATGCGGAGTACCAGTGACAGTTAGGTTTAGCCAACAGACTTGAAATGAAAAAATCTCGACCGGTAAGGCCCTTAAGCATTCTGCTCATCAAGTAGCTTGGCTAATACATCTATGAGCATCATGTGTCTTAAGCCAACATCTCCTTTCATCCCACTTGATATTCTAGGCACGGGCCTGGCTACACATAAAATACAAGCTACTGACAACTACACATAATTTACTCATTATAAATTTCCACATAGCTACTGATTGGAAGCCTTATTAATTGGCAATTTAAAATTAATTAATTCATTCATTACTTCTCTCAGAATTCCTCTGCAACAGGACGTTAAGTTACCTTTTAAGTATAAAAATACCCCACTAAATTGAAGACACTCGCTCCCCTTTTTTGGTTCAAATTTGGATTGCCTGGAATCAGTAAAAAGCTTCTCTGTGACAGCATCAAAAGTCTCCATCTTGCAAATCATCATCTTTAAAGTCCTCCTCTTTGAGGTCACTCTCATCTAGTGAATTGTCCGAAATGCACTCTTCCTTGCTCAGCAAGTCGTTGGGGTCCAGGGGAGGCAGGGACATCTGTTCTGGGTAGAGCCAGGGCTTGTACCGGGGATCATGTTTGCTCTTCCACTTGGGGTAGTCTCGACAAGCCTGGTGAAGTCTATCAATAACCTGCAAGTTAATACGTGACCAGAATATTTAAACAGTCAAGCGCAAGTGTTGTGTACACTTGACCACTGAGCACAGAAACCAAAAATAATTCATGGAGGTGGGTAAATGTACTCGAACAAACTTACAAAGTCTTGACAACAAATAACAATATATATTGTATCTCATCGAAACAGAACATACGGTACAGGAACTGCATGGTCCCTTTTGAGGATGCAATCAGGATCAATTGACCAGTGAAGGGTTCTGAACTCCTTGGAGTTATTGTGATAGCTGGTGTGATTGGTAGATGTGCACTATTTTTCTATTGCACTGCACTTAGTCAGTCCTGGACAAAATCTCTGACTTAACTTCTCTTATCACAACAATCTTCTGCAACAATGAAAACGAATCAGAATAAAAAATGACCAACTGATTGTGACAGGACTAGCAGGTGCAGTACAACACGAGCTGACAGCACAGCATGATCAAGCCATTACACAGACCATCGATCACACCAACATGAACACTCCCACCAGCTCAAATACGTGTAACATAATGCGTGTGCGTTCCGGTTTGCTCACATGACTGGTGGAACAACTTTTCATCTGAATGAGCATAATTAAGTCTATCCTTTACCCAGGCATTAGTATTCTAGTGCATACCATACTTTTCTCTTTGTTATAGAGAGAGCACTTGTCTAAGGCAACTATTGCAACACCTGCAGTGTACCTTGAGATTTCATTGAATGTACAACACAGGTGTAAAAAGGCACATTCAGGCTTGACAAGAACAGATCCACTGATAAGACTTGAAGGTTTTCATG
The DNA here is from genome assembly GCF_054643075.1 of Acanthaster planci. Lineage (NCBI taxonomy): Eukaryota > Metazoa > Echinodermata > Asteroidea > Valvatida > Acanthasteridae > Acanthaster > Acanthaster planci. The sequence continues at coordinate 19,004,603 of NC_141778.1, read as the reverse complement.
GTGAAAGAGAACTACATGTATATGCGTAAAACGACTGCAGTTACACCATGGATCAATCTCTTTCTTGAGTATGTGTGGTTCTGAGAAGAGCCGGGGAACCACACATGCTCAAGAAAGAGATTCATCCATGGTGTAACCGCAATCGTTTCACTCAAACAGATCCACTGCAAATGATTGTTAAAATGTACCTACCTTTGGAGCCAAAATGTGAGCTAATTTATTGATAGCCCATGTTGGGATAGAACCTGACAAAAACAACAAAATGAAAAGAACAAATCAATTTTTCATCCTCTACATGCCACAGACGCACACTGCATTCAACCAGTTTCTAACATTCTGACACTTGTTTGGCTCTGCTTCAGGAACTGATGTACATAATTTGGCATCTGAAATCACTGCAACTTGCACAGAGCAACTGCCTTAGTACTTTTTCCTCACCGTGAAAGTGGGTTGGACAAAACAGATTGCTTGAAACTTGAGAGAGGAAGAAGGGAGAGTCAAGACTGAGTGGAAAAGCCATTGTGGAGCTAGTGACACGTGTATTTAGTGGCATCAAGACTACACAAACAATCAAATTAGTATAAAATGAAAGCATCTGGCAGGCTTACTACTAGCAAATAGACAGCATGTAATCACCGACAAAGACTTTCATTAGTATTCATGGGTCAACACTGTCCATGCATTTGCATCACGATGTTCAGTAACTTTAATTAGCATTTTGAAGGTACTGTGAACTTTTCTTTGTGGAGATGTGCCCTTCAACTTTGCAAATTTGCCATATCATTAATTATTCAAGTAATCACAGAGGCTAATACTAATTGAATTGAACGCTAATTTCCAACATATTCTAATAGAAGCAGTGATCACTCCAACAACCAACAAATAATGAAACAAGAACCGCTGCATTCATGATCGTACCTTTGGGATCTGATTTTGTTACATAGGTTATCTCGCAGGCATTGGCTCCTCTTGGTCGTACAAGGTAGCCAGTCAGATATGAGTAACCCCTGATGACGCCTTTCTTGGGTGGTATTTTCTGAAAGTACCAACAATTCTTGTTGAGAATTATACTGATATTGCCATGTACGATGTATAAGTTTTAAATGTCATTCATCACAACCCACATGTGCATGCATGTACAACTGTACACATGTAAATACCACATGTGATACATCAATTAGAAAGCACAATGTTTACAATACACATTTACACTTTGATTTTGATAGATCAAAGTAAATGTAGAATAAACAAATTTACTGAATCATTTTCATTTGAGGCAAATATAAACAAACTAATTTTAAATGGTTTGTTGTATTAACTGGTACTAAATATGAGTTGTGGGTGACAACAGTGTTCTACAGAAATGGTATTATGCACACATGATTTTTCTCAAATATCACAGTCAAAGCACATGTACTGGCATCTAAGATTCTAACCATAAGCATTTGTAAAGAAGCTTTTACGTATACACCTATACCAACATAGAAAATGAGAATCTGTCAAGAATGCAGAGTATATGGACCATTGAGTTATTGACCTCTCTCATCACCAGAAAGTGGGCATCACACCCACACAGCGTATCCCCCAACCACCCACCCGATTCAATAAATACCCAGTGTACACGTATTCTCCAAAGGTCACAACTCCCTCAATCCTATCAATCAAATTGCAACATATGCCTGCACGACACCTCCACATGCCTTGAAGTTGAAAGCTAAATACATCTACGTGTAGTTCCTAGAATCCCTATTGTCTGTGATGGACAAATTCAATGAACAGTGCTGACCTATAACCTCCCACTCACCAAGCCCAAATCCCACCATTCTCCCACATCACTGCCACATCACAAGGATTTGACAAGGACCAAGAGGGAAATTGCGGATTCTGTTGTGCTTATACAAATTGTACATTATCATTCTGCATACTAAAGAGGTGTAGAGATGGAACACTGGACGTCAAGTGCATTTTATTTACCGTTTATAAAATTGTGCATATGCATACTTGTAAAGTTTGGTCACCCTATTCTTCAGAGTTCTAGATTAGTGCAGTGCAGGTCAAAACTTAACTCAGTAGCACTCTGTACATGTGGCAAAAGTCCAAAGTCCAAAGGTTGGGAATATAAAACATTTGGGGCAACTTTAGTTGCAGACAGTGCACTATGCATTCATTTATTGTAACAACCTACATGTACTGATACATGTATGCTACATGTAGATTCATTCTTTTCTAATGTTAATTTGACACTTTCTCAACTTAGAGAAGATGTTCAATGATTACAACTGTAAAGTTACACAACATATATCCCGTATCAGGTGTAAGTAGGCCTACCTCGAAAGACAACATGTCCAATTGCTGCTCTACACACACACACACCTGCCAACAGGACTAAAATATTACATGGAAGGCCAACACTGCTCAAATTGTCTTGGCCAGTCCTCATGACTACACGTTCATTGATGCATAATTATTGTTCTAATTTGGCATGCATAGGAAATAATAGACTTTCAGCAAGGGCACTGGGTCTTTTAGACCAACTCCCATTTGTTCACAGATGAATGCATACTTTCCTGCATTCACCCACACTTCATTAAATGAAGCAGTGGTTGACGGAAAGGTTCCAAGAAGTACACGTTAAAAATGCCACTTTTGTACAACGTCCTCACCAACACACACGTCCTCACCAACACACACGTATTCAGAAATAAAAATGACCACCCCCACAATACCAATACACGTAAACCATTGACATTTTATCTGATGCAGCAGCTGTGATGCTTTTTTTTAACCTGAGCAATACTCAAACAGTGCATTCTGTTGCCAATAAAGAGACACTCAAATTGATAAAATGACTCGCACAATTGTTAATCTTTTAGAAATGGCTTACAAACACCTCAGTTTGGCAAAGGATAAGTGCCATTGTAAAAATTTGATCAAATACAACAACAACAACAACAGAAAAACTGAACAATTATTACTGCTCCATCTCTTATCGGGATTTGTGCAATGGTCCTTCAATAAATTGCACCCGCTTTCATTACGGCGTATCATGGGTGAGGCCACACGGGCATTTACACACTTGCAATTTGGCATTGGAAATATTGCATTTATGCCATTGACGTGGATTGGTATGAATAATGAGCGACCTGACTGCATGCTCCAACGATGAGATACAGTAGGTGCAGGCATATCGGTTTCACAACAGATTTCATGTCTGAATTAGACAATGATGTTGAGATCCAAAGGTTAAACCAAGGCCATCCTGTAACTTTAAACAAGGTGAAGAGTCCCACATTTGTTGATGTACACGTTGGTTTACTGCCAATGTACGGTATGTTTGATTTCAAGGGTTGGTCAGATTTAGTAACGAACAAAATTTTCACTCAGATCATACCAGGAGTGAATGAGAAAAAAATCAAAACAGACAAACAGCATCATCCTAACAACGAAATAACATTTTTGAATTATTTTTAATTAATCACACATCCAACAGCCTCGATTAATATTGTTGACAAAATAACGTTCATTATCTGTTGCCTAGTATCCGGGTACTGGTACATGTACAGTATATTCCATTTACAATTTAACGACAGTGCCTGATACGGTTAAGTCAATACACATGTACACTGCGTACAGATACATGTACCTAACACTGAACACTGCGCTCATGTGTGCATGTGTACAATAGAACACACAGAGACTTGAAATGTTTACTGGAAAACAAGAATGAGCATTACCTTGTGAAAAATGGAATGATTAAAAATGATGTACTCCATGCCTGTGTCTAACCACGTTCTCTGCATCACAAAGTCTCTGTTCTTCAAGGGTGGCGGACACTTCACTGAATATATATAAGAACAGAAAGAGGAGAGGTATCTTAGTTTAAATGAGAAACTTCACTTTTGTCCATATTTCTGTAGTGGTTTTTGTTAAAAGTTTGAATTGAGCCACTTCAAAACTCAGGTCATTCATAAACTAAAGGTGGCTTTTCCCAGGAGTCAGATTGGAATAGTGATTCTCAACTCACCTTCCAAATGTGTGACACAAGTTTGAATCCCTATAAGATTAAAATGAGGACGGTTTTCAATCACCAGTTTAAATCTACAGGGTCTCCCAAGAACTTCTGGGTTTTTGTTCCCTCTGTAAGTTACTGAAAATACGGTACCTTTGTTTCCTGTTCACAGGGTAATTACAATATTTGGATTAGACACTTTGGTGTTTGTTGTTTCACTTTCAAATTAAGGATCCAAAATATTATTTGGATATTTTTGTCTTTTGAAATTTAATATGTCTGACCCTTGACCATAAAGCCAGTTACAGCCAACACTGCAAACTTGAAATTACTCCAGCAACTGTTTCACTTTCTAATGCTCTTAGAGAGTCTTAGCATTAACAATCAAATTATCAGATTACAAAAAAAGAGAGAAACACTGTCCAAACATTAGCGCAGCTGGGTGATTCCACTTTATGTACAGTAATTCCTTCTACTTTATGTGTTTCAGTTACAGATCATAAGGTACATGTATTTGCTAATTTAATTATCATTACATTATCCCTAACTCCTACGAATGACCCCACAAGGGTTAGGGATAATGAAGAGAGATGAAAAGAGTTTAAACCTTTTTAATTCATTGCTTAGTGTATTGTTGCCAAGGGTACACAACTTCATCTGAAACAATAGTTATTTGCTATTTTGGAAAGCTAGACTTCTTCGCATCATTTGACTTTGAGTACCTCTTGAAACGACTTTGACTAATACAAATAACACTGTTGCTATAGCTCGTGATTCAGGAAAGCTTTTGCATAGCGACCACCATCTCTGGAATGCACTGGTTTCTTTGCGCCCTTCTTATCCATTGAGATAAGTGTATTTTGCAAGGCGTCTCTTATGTAACTAAGGAAAAGCTTGCCAGGAATCACGAGGTATAACAAGAGTGTTTTTAGAATTCAAATTGTTATGTTCAAGTGAATTTAAAGAACTCACTGTACCAGATTTTATTCAAATTTAACTCACAAATGGCCTATTGGGTTTGCCTGGTGGAATGGTATATTGTACCGGTATCTGTCATCTCAGGAAATCATTCGTACCATAAAAATGCATTATTTTTAGATTATAAAAGACGGCACCACTGTACCCAGTATTGCTGGTACCACACGTACCTGTGATGAATAAATTTCAACCAGCAGTCTGAGTGAACAACTTTGTGCAGCATACATGTACTTGTCTGATAAAAAAATTATTATCGTATTTCTGATGTGAAACAAAGAGGTGTACTAATTGGTACTGCGGTACAAATAATTTTCATGATTTATTCAGGTGTATGATTTGATTAGCACTTCAAACTGTACAAGGGCAAATGCACATGTACAGTGTACTGGTGTCTCATTAATTTCCCCTGAAACTAATTACATTAACCCTAACACTCCTCAGTCCTCCAACAGGTGAAGGATTGAGGAGTGTAATGGTTATTGGCTTATAATCCTTTGTGAGTGTAATAAGCCTGTTCGATATTCGTTTCTTTTATATGGCGTAATCATGAAAAAATATCGGGATATCCGATATTTTTGTGAGAACGTCTTTTTATATTCATAAAATAAACATGACTGAAATCACTACTATGTCTTGAGAGCCACGTAAAACCGATGTACATGTATATGTATTATCTCTGTCTTTAGACCTCTAATAATGGTGGAAAGCAAATTTCAATATGGAAGTTGTGGATCACATCAGATAATATCAGATCAGATCAGATCAGATATCATATCATATATCATATCATATATCATGTCATATCATATCATATCATATCTCCTATCATGGCACCGTATGGAAAAAGCCATGTCCACGCATATAATAGCGGTAAAGTTTGCTCTATGAGACAACCCCCAATATGGACAGAACGCATGCGTGTTACTAGAGAGGTTTCTAAGTATTGATGCCCTCACCTCATTTCTAAGTCGGCATTTCTACCGGTAAGTCGTTATTCATTTCTCATAAGTTAGCATGTTTCACTCGGTCCATTTTCTACAAGACCACAAAAAATCCTTCATGTAAGTCGGCATCGGTTTTCTTGGCCATGGTAGCCAAGAAGCGTTAAGTGAAAAGCCCCACATTGCTTGAATGATGTCAGGTGGTTGAGCACATCAATACCAGAGACCCCTCTAGTGCTACATGCATGTGCTCTGTCCATTTTGGGGGTCGCCTTATTGAACGAACTTAACCACTGCTCACATACGTGAACTAGTCATGACTAGTTTGTGTGACTATCTAAAGTCCCAAGCAAGAGAGCTGACTTAGCCAGAGTTTACTGTGCAATACATTACATGTGAGCACGGTCTGTTGACCCTTGCAGCTGCAGGGGGCCAACAGTGACTTTGTGGTTTGAGGTTTTCAGTATTCGTGTGGCCCAAATGCAGTAATGCAGGGCTCAACACGTGGTGCATTGACTTTCCTACGTGCATGTACAGTACATCGTTCGGAGCTTACCGGTATCGTGACTAGTTTTTTGCATATCGATTTACACAATATCCCGATAGGAGTTTTTACAAATGATACGATATCAACATCACGCTGAAATATCGTGAAATATCGTCATATCGAACAGGCTTAGAGTGTATATGTACCTCAATGATAGATAAGTATTGCTGCAGGTGGCAATGAAGTTCACTGAAATTGTTACATTTCCCAAAGTGGCTACCGAGTGGCTTCCATTTTTAGACTCATTATTAATAATTAATGCTGCAGCTGTACATTGGCTTGTCACCAAAGTATCAAGACCAACACAGCCAACATTGCACACAAGAGGAAATGAAAGCGATTCCTTAGCAGTAAGAGTTAACGACACTTACTTTGATAATAACTGATGTCATTGGTCCAGTTGACTTTGCACAATTCAAAACCTTCGACCATGGTGCGGTCCCACTTTTTCCTGTACACGGCATCATGGAGCACATCGTACGCTGTTGCTGCACTCACATCGTGCAGTGTTTTGTAAACCTGCCACAGAGGAAATTACAATGTGAGAAAAGAAAACTGCAACAGAGTTGCTGTATACTGCTAACTTTGAAATCTATTAAGATCCAACAGGAGAAAATCTTGTGTTGAACTACATGTATGTTGATCTGAGCAATAAACATATTTCATTCTAGCTCTTAATTTCTATGCTCACACAACGGGATTCACATAAATTATCTTCTAAATACAGCTTGAAGCAAAAAATGAAATGACCGGAAGGTAGGATAGAACTGTAAAGCCGTGTTTGAAGTTTGAACTGGACTTTTTTAGCCAAACTTACCAAGACGATGATTACTTTTCCCATTTTAAGTCCAGTGTGGACATCGCAAGAAATTATCCTCTCGGTTACTTTTACTGAGCCACTTGGTCATTTTACCAGCAAACTTCTGCAAAATTTTCCTGTATTGAAAGTTCAAGTGCGGACAGTGATCATATTTGACCATTTTTTTATTTGACCACTGGCTCAGTAAAACTCACAGGAAAAAAGTCCAGTGCAAACATGGCTTAAGAAAAATTTTGTATAACTGAGCTAAAAATACATCTACACTGTAAATATTTCTCAAGCAACAAGGACTACAATGCATATACATATGTATGCACCTTATACCAGTACCTGTATGTTTATCAATTGAAACAATCACAACACATGCACTTGCTTAACAAAGCGATAAATTATGTAAATACATGTACATGTAGATGAGGTTCTGCATGCCCAACTAATGTACCAGGTACATGTCCATATTCATGTACATTGTCTAAACTTCATACACATGAATTTACTGCAGTTGCTAAAGTTTAGCCAATCTACAATACTTTCCACGTCCATGTACATATCAGGAAGGTGGGATGATGTGGGATTCCGCTGTTTAATATTTAATTTTTATGTCCTCATCAAGGCTTACAGACTATGTCAATAGAAACCATCAATAGCTAGCAGCCAGGCACCACTAGTTACTTCAGACAAAGGAAGTGAACTAAGCTTTAAAATCCATAATCTGTCTGTGAAAGGCTAAAAGCTCTTCTGATATGCGTTAATGCACATCACACCAGCATGAAGGTACCGGTATCAGGCATGATGTAGTATCTAATTATACTGCACTATGCATGTACATGAAAACTGTACAGTTGCACATGCACATGTACATGTGTTTGAACATTTCACAAAATCTTAAATTCAGTGGATACAGTACATGTGTGTCAGAATTTATCAAAACATTCAAAACAAAATATGTAAACATTAGTATTAGAGCCAAACTTGTGAGAAGGGAAAAAAGACATTACCAAAAAGGAAAGTACAGGACACTCCTAGGGCCTGCAATGGAATTTCAGAGAATGAGAGTAAAAAAAGGGACCGATTCTGTATTTGCACAGCAATATGCCAACACAATAAAGTTCATGAACTTGACTGAGAGTAAGACTGAATAGTCATGGTTATAATGATCTGTGTTGATCTTTGGGAGAATGAAAGTGTGCCTTTCAGGGCACATTATCATACTGGCCCCCCCCTGCTGCTGCTGCAAAAGCTGATTGTGGCTTCAACCACATAAATTTCTTTTCAAAAATCTCATTATTTTATTTTAAAAAATGGCTTTTTCTGCTTTACATGTACAAGTAACTTCAACTACTGTCCAAAGACATTGGAAAGAGACTATCCACTTAATATTAACTGCATCTGGCCATTTAAAATTTACAGATCTCTAAACCTCTCTCATTGCTGCAGAAAAAGTACATGTATACTGTACAGTACAGTCCATGTACATGTACGAACATGCATCAAACCATTTCAGTTTCTGATGTATCACAAAATGTAACATAAAACTTGTTTTATGATACACGTATCTGAATAACATTTGCAACTACTGTACCCCTGGTTTTTTTGGAGAGTTTGATTCTGCTAGTAGGCCTACATTCCGGATATAATATTAAGAAATCATATCTATAAGATACATGTATTTTATTGCCCTTCATATAGACAACTGATATACAAGTAGCGAATAGTAATAGTTTGAAATCAATTCCGGTGATATTTCTAGTTCATATAACTAAGGTCAGATGTAACAGGGTCACAAAAATGTCACACTTTTGGACCCCTAATTTCTGGAATTACATTGTACCCATGCATCAAATGTTACCTGTTAAACTATTTAAAATGCTTTAATTTTAATAAATCTTGAAATGTTTATGATGTGGGGGAAAAAAACCTGGTGTGGTAGGTTTTTCATACTACTATTTGCCCAGTACATCAAACCCATTTTGTGATCAACTACGTACAGATCTGCAGTTTATGTTTACTAGATTACACCCAGTGGTAATGCACCGTACATGTTCATGTTCACGTATGATGATATTAACCAAAAATAGTTTTTCTCACATATATCACATGTAAATACATGTACAGTACCTTAGTGATAGCTATTGTGAAATGTACATATATGATGACCCTAGGTATAGTACAATAAACTGTGCATATAAGCTGTTACAAGTGTTCATAAAGCACATTTGATTTATCTTTAATCATATACGTATGTGTACAGTTCTGCTGACATAAAAAGTAATGGGGAATTTATGGCTTGTTTAGAATACAAAAAATGTTGAATGCAATCCTTGCATGACATGCACGTACAAATGACCTTTGTCAAAAGCAGAGTGGTAGCTTTCTATGATTTGGTTTTAAGTTCCCACCTGTAGCAAACATGCACAGAATTGAGGGCTTAATCAGAGAAGACAGCTTATACTGAAAATAAAAATCAAATGTAAATTTAGCAATAACTTCAGCAATGTGCAAAACAGTCACAACACTATTGACATTAGGATCACATGCTAAACAATATTCATGAACATACTTCTGTCCCAGTGTCAGTCTGGAAGCAGACCAACCTCGCAATGAGAAAAGAGCTGGACCATACAAGTACACGTACCCACTCTTATCCACAAACTTGAAATTCAGGCTGCATCTGAATCTCTTGTCTGGAGCTAGGTCTAGGTCTTCACTCCATTGGAAATTATCGGTTTCAGACTTATCAGCATATGGAGATGCACAGACAATAGACCTAGCCGTAGCTCTGGCAGCCTTTTTCGGACACAGCCTTTGTTCCATCTACATGCACATGTACATCTACTGGTACATTTGTACATTGAGCTATGTACATGTGTGATTCAGTTTTTCAACCAATCTCTCCTCCCACTTGTCACAGTTGCCCCACCTACATGTACATGTCATTAATGGGGCCTGCCAATAAACTTAAGGGACAAAATCCCCACCCTAGGGGCAACTTCATGTGACATTTGCTGGCATACATTTACATGGGGGATGCTTTTCCATCTGTACATGTACATGTAGCATATCTAACAATGGGAAACATGCTCTGTAATTGACCCAAATTCCATACTGCATATGATATAGGGTTCAAGAAGTACATGTATCACATTAGAACAATTGGGGCTGTGTGGGAAGGAACAGGTGTACGTAGATGTACGTAACTGGGATCTTGTATGCACTAGACAAATCCTGTGAACATAGCCCTAGTCATTGCTTAGTCAATGGATGTACATGTAAGTATTGTGATAATTATTGTATGGACCCCCATGGCAGTCATTCTGTTCAATGCCCAACAAAATGTTTCCACCATTAAATGGGGCTATCAACAATATCCAGTGAAACATTGCTGGATTCGTCTCTGTCATCAATGTACAATAAGCCTACATGTTCCGTATGTGCAACTGATTTCACCAAGTAACGAGCTCAAACTTTTGCCCCCCCAAACTGACAAACTTTCTTTACCCACAAGTCCAACAATTACTTAAACATCCCTACGACATTACAGCCTGATTACTACATGTACCTACTTTCTTCTCAAACTGTTCACAAACAATTTTGTCTATGTCATACATAGTTACAATCAATGCTACCATACATATAAATGCAATAACACCTACACTGATAAGTGAAATGAACCTCGTGGTACATATATCAGATTGACACAGAGTACTAGTACTCCCAAATCCTAGACCCTGGCATAAGTTAGTCGTACTTGGTTAACGCTGGGATGTACCGGTACATGTCCACATACATGTACATGTACGTGTACGTATACATGTAGCTGGAATTTCTCCAGCAGACCTCTATTATTAGTGTCCCATACTATGCATCCATGCATGGATACGACTCCAGATTACCATTCACAGAAAATTCATCATTATCCCAAAATATGAATGAAAGTTACATGTGCACTGATGACCATTTTCCCATACACTCACACGGACAGACATTAGTCTGAATGGCAGACACATCATGGAATGGAGCGAAGTGACTATTTCACTTCCTTTTGAGTGGGGTTGACAAATTTTGAATTGTTTAAAAGCAAGCAGTCAACATACTGATAAAAGTTCAGCATAATTTCAGTGTGTCATAAAAAGGACCAAAAATAATCTGGGCAGTAGATAAGTGATCATGAATCGGTGCTGATTTGCTTTTTGTGGCATGGCAAATAAACATGCGCAGTCTTTTGGGGACTTCTAAGACATTTTACTGTGACAAATCTTCATCTGGTTCCATTTTTTTGCATTTTCATTTCATTCTTTTAAAACTTCTTGATTAAAGGATGTGTACCAAGCTCCCCTTCACACAACTGTAAGATTGAGGAGTCATTGGGAAGATGCTGCTAGAGAACATTAAATTCTCACCAACTTGGCAAAAAAATGCGGTATGTCATAATGTAGCACCCATCCCGAGGGGGAAGGGGTAGATTTCAAACTTTGCAAAGTGGACGAGAATACAGATGCACAATTTATACATATATGTGGCAGAGCTGTACCAAAAGGTTTTTTATGACTACATGCACATGTACAGTGTATGTACCGGTAGTTGTGCTGCTCATCCAAGAATGGTTTGTCACACAATTACTTCATCTAAAATTGAACTTACACCAAAAAAGACAGAAAATACTGAAATGAACTGGGTTAATTTCACAGATGACAACAAACGTCAATTCTGAAATCGGGAATCAAGAAACCCTAATCCCAGAGTATTGAAACAAACTTATCTGATTTTAAGAGGAAATTAAACCTGCAAAACCAATCTTGCCTCTTATATTATAATGAGTAACCATGCACTGTCTGTTCTCTTCATTTCTAGAAAACGTGGTAAGAAATTAACCCCCTACAGATATTATAACTTTCAGACTGTTTAACAATTTCTCTAAGCCAAGTAACAAATAATCATGATTTCATGCTCTCCTGGGCCACTCCAGGCCTATTCTACCCTGCACCTAGGGTTCTGACCTATGCCATGCCACATTCCATGGGCCTGGTGGTGAGCCAGACAAGTGGAAAACCAGTTACACAGGATCTCAACTGCCTCCCCTGTCTAGCACAAATTTAACAGCCAAGGCTACAAGGAATGCAATGTCTTTTAGCACAATGTACGAGGCAATACAGCCTTTTGTGAAATAATCGCTACTGCCAAAAGTTTTCAAAGATCTGTAGATAAAGGTACATGTAAATAAAGTGAAGCTACGCACAGAAAATATAATGGTTATTATACATTTAAAATACTGGAATACAATAGAAGTATTACAGATAAAATATTTCCATAGTCAACATTACACAGCTACCAAAGCTCTTCATGTGTTTTGACCCTGAAGAGGGAATCATTACTTCATCATCAGTTATTCTAATGCAAATTCTTTTCTCTGTCATATACACTATACCGTCTGCTTCTGACTATTTATCAAACTCCCATCAATAGTTCCTTTTATTATACTTTAGTGAAAATCTTAGAACTTGCTGTTCCCGCGAAACAAACAGTTGGCTTTTGTGGAGCATTAGCAATATAATGAATCAATACAATGAAATCTAAAATGTGGGAAATGAAATGTGGAACATAACTGTAAAGTGGATGAGAATACAGATGCACAATTTATATGTGGCTGAGCTGTATGGAAAGGTTTATTACGATTAAGTAGTTGTGCTGCTCATCAAAGAATGATTTGTGACCAGCACAGCATTGGGAACTTATTGTCAGTTGCTGTGTGCCTTAGTCAATCAGACTATTACCATGGTAATAGTCACTGCCCATATGACCAGCTGTACAGGCCAAATGTGGGTCGGTAGGGATAAGGAAAATTTTTTTTATGGGGGGGGGAATAACTTTATGGAACTTCCAACTCTTGACTCTCTGAGGGGCGCTACATATGGAAAGGGGGCCCTTCGGTACTGCAACAAGCTCAACGAGGGTACACTTATATACATATACATTGTGGGCACATGGTGGCAAGTGGACTCTATTAATGAGGCCCTCTTATTAGTGATAATACCTGACAGTCCCTGAGTTTAGTCTTAAACCTTTGACCTGTTGCAGCCTCCCTTATGGTTGAAGGACAGTGATTTCACTCCACCAGGGTTCTTGGTTACCCCCAGAACTGTGGGATTTGTCACCTAGTGCACTCCTACATGTATATGGGGTTTGTGAGCCCAACAGTTCTGCCTGGGGTACACATGGTTCTGAATTTCTTGGTATGTAAGAAAATTTGAAGCAATTTTTCTGTGCTGGTGGGTGGGCAAAGAATATTGATGAATATTTTCAGAACTCCTTCCCCTCTAAATTTGCCTGGTAATGATCCGGTATCCGTGTCAAACACTACTTGGTTGTGAACAGACTTAGTAGGGCCTAAATCCACAATAAATAACTGTGGAAAGAGTTCCATATACAGATGCCACTTGCCACCCCGTGCACAAACCCTATGACGGTATGAGACTGGTCTGAAAAACTGTGTTTTCTAAGGAAACAACTTCATATTTTCTCTAAATTGAATTTTCTGGACGTTTTTGCTTTCTGATGGCTAAAGGTCACAGTAGCCTGTAGGGAATAATTACTGGCGTCCGTATATGGAACTCTCCCATATAACTGTGCCTAACACCCCCAGAACTGTGGGGTCTGACATCCACTACGCTCCCACAAAGTGGACGTTGGACCCCACAATTGTAGGGGTAGGCCTATATGTGCCTAATACATGTAACTTGAGTGGAAGATTTCCTACCTCCAAGGACTAACTAAGCCTATCGAGTACAGTCTGAAAAGCCTAGCCTAGGCCTACACAGGTTTAACTGAATACAAACCTTCAGAAGTCGTATTCTTGTATCTGTGTCAACGCTGCTTTGCAACCATACTTTAATCCCGTTCTTATCATACTTCTTGCACCATCCCTCTACGCCATCTGCCAGCCGACGAAACGCCTTGAAATCCTCGTCGTCTGCGACACGAACTGCGCCGATATCCATACGAACTCGCGCGTGATGAACGGGTGAAATGTGTCAAGACTCCAAGTCCAACCAAGACCAAAACTGGCGAAGTTTCAACACAAAAAAAATGAATACTGTCCACTGTATAAGGCTTTGAAGTTAGTTCGAGCAGCAAGCAGAAGAAATGCAGAGACTACTTCCACACAAAGGATCAGGGTTCAAGTATAATGCTCTGTACATTTGTCATCACAATGTACGGAAAATTTATAAAAGGGTTGTCGGTAGCATTCCACGTACATATGTACACGTCAAATCACTTATCAGCCAGCTGATGATAGCATGTGTCATATATACAGTACATGTACAAATGTACATGCACACATGTACTGTACGAGATGGTGGGCGATTACGCTGGCAACTAGAACTAATGTAAATGCCGGCAGAATTTCGCAGTCAGGTGCTTCACAGACGAATAAAATTGACCAGTGTTTCTCATGACCCATTCAGGATTTACGACGTGTGCATTTTGATGACTCTCTGTGATAGCGCCGCCACACTGGGCTTGCACCTGCAATTTTAAAAAAGTACAAGTGCATAGACGCGATTTTCCAAAATTTTCACATCATGTGCATCCCCAACTTTTCGATCGGGGAGATGGGCTATTGAATCATGCTCCCCACACTTTTTCGCGATGAGAAAATAATCATAGCCGATTGTGAAGAATTTTTCAGACTTCCCGTCAACCAAAATGTAATCGGTATCACTCAAAAAGGGAGAACTATTGAAAAAGTCATAAATACGCCCTTTTGGTGTAAGATTCTGAATAATACAGATCTACATCTGTATGATGAACGTAACCCCCTATACAGTGTAAAAATATGGTGTCCCCCCCCCCCCCATTTCCATGGCCAGGCAAGTTACCCCCCCCCCCCCCCCCCCCCCCCCCCCATTACCGGCACAAATTTACACCCCTGAATCATGGGTATTTGGGGGGGCATGATTTAATTTATGGCTTGATGTTCTGGATCAAAAACCAATACAATCAGTGATGCAAATTTGTTATTAACCTTGATTATTCAACCTTAATGTATTTGCGTCTTGGCGAGTTTGGCGGGGTGAATAAAATCGGTGACCCGGCGAAAAAAAGTTACAATAAACAACCCAATTTCCCACCTTGTCTATCTTGACTACTAGCACTTTTTTAAATATTTTGGGTATCAACGACTGTTTACTGCACTGGAACAAGAACTAAAATTATCATCTTGGCATGCATCTTGAGAGGTTAGCATTCTGCACAAAGTCACAATATCGACAGTGTTGTTTATTTTGTTATACTTTGTAATCAAAAGTTAAAACAACAATGGTTGTTCCATCTTTAAAAAGCAAGGGGTCTGGGCGCACTCGGTATTAATGGAAGAGCACCCATAACAGAGGTGAACCCGATGATCGAACACACGAGCAGGACTGTTTTAGTGATCTATCTTTGAATTTGTTAAATGTCTCGTTGAAACCCCCCCAAAAAAGTTAAAATGGGGAAAAGGAAAAGTACCCCCCCCCCATTTTTTTTTCAAATGGAAGAGGGCCGCCGAGTGCGTCCCCGTGTCCGAAAATAGGCCGCTTCCAGAATTACAGACACGTACATTGTCAGCGTGAGAAAGCTCAGACCTAGCTCTGAAAAAACAAGCGCAACCACACAATTGTGCACAAAAATAAGACTAAGGACAGTTACCTAGATGCATCCTCCTGAGAACAGTCACATTCGCGATGGGTGCACCCTCGTATTTAGGCCAGAAATATGTCTCAAAAATGTCTCAAAAATTCATTGGTCACCCCCCTCCCCGAAAATTGAAAGGAAAATGAAAGAGGATATGTGGAACATCATTTTTCTGTGCAGCCTGAACACCTGTGAGAGTTGTGAGTATTTTTTAAATATTTGTGAATTATGGGGATTTATCACTGCTGTCTATGGGAATTTACTTCTAGTGGTGCACCCCGATGAGCGGAACGCGGGTGCGCCCTCTTTAACTGCGACTGGCAAATTAATTTTAGTCGCAAAAGAGGTCGCCCTTTTATGTCAGAAAATTGACGGACTATGATGAAACTATGGGGAAAATGAAAGTTAAGATAACTGAAAATCCCACCGGTCATCGCATACTGGTGTTGTGGTGAGATAATGAAGGATACTACTCCCCGAGTAAGCCTCCAATCACAGCGTATCACTTGAAACAAAACTCTCACAATTTCATCCACAAAGAGACACCGAATGAATCTGACGAATCTGAACCAAGCGAATCTGACGTCACGAAAAATCTGCAGCGAAATTTCGCTCGAGTTGAAATGTATTCAATTTTTACGAATTTGCAACATAAATGTTTGATCTGACGTCACAAATTTGCGTTCGTAGTCGCTTTCGTGTGAAGTATGAACCGACCATAACATCTTTCGGGCCAAAAGCCAATTTAGTATTATCAACTGAGAACCACTGCGGTTATTTATCTCAACATCCTGCATACGAATTAACCTGAAAATTTCACAAATTGGCATGAAGTGTTTATGAGTTTTTTTATTGCATTGGTGCAGCTTCGTCCCCTGTAGCATCAGGGTAAATCTCTTGACGTAAACTCTTCAGAGGGCATGCGGAACTAAAACGACGAGTTCGGTATATTTTGTCAAATTGTCGCATGTTCAGTACACGCACATATCAGATGCTCATACTGAGGGATTTTCATTTATGTTCGAGGAAATATTGCTGGGGCCAGATTTTGAAGTGCTAATAGATTAACCTTAAAATCGAAATCGACTGATAGCAGTGCTACGCCATAGAGGATAGCCTGTATGACTTGTGCTTTCGCTATATGCCTCAAGATAGCCAATGATTAACCGATGATGAAAACCAAGTGCCCCCGACCTGTTAACTGTGTGTCTTTCCTGCGCACTGATTTTCCGGGGAGCAAATAATGTGATTTACTACCTGCAACATTTAACCAACACCTGGTTACCGATGATGAAATTATTTCGATTGTCCACTTTTATGACTAGTAAGCATGAATACACCTTCTGAAAAGGAACCTTCGCCCGTCATGTGACTCACGCTATTATTACGCAAATGACAGGGGTAAGGTACGACCGCTTAACCACACGTAGGCCCGCCATGCCTACGGCTCCCAAATACCCTACTTTTTTGACAATACCGAAGCACGGCTCAGGGCCACCGACCTATAGACGATGAATACACCCGAAATTGACGGTAAACCCGTGGTGGACTAACATCGATCACAGCTGAAAAGATGGCGCCTGTTTCGATGAGCTCTTGAATACTGAGACCGCTGGAGACGATTTCGCTCGAAGGACTGAAAGAACATGTCTCTGAACTGATACAGTTCGATTGTTCTGCAGGAAGGGAGGATGGTTGAGTTCACTGGTTCATATAGACAGAGATACCAGACTGAGAGCTTTTTCCTTCATGCACGCATGTGTACGCGGGTACGTTTTATTCCTTGTATGCTTAACTAGGATCATAGTGCAGAACATCATGTTCTCGCCGATTTCCGTGGGAGCTTACATTTACAAGAGCATCGTGGGCTCAGAGGACGATGGTGAAGGAGTTACAGAGAGGTGGGTATAAACGACGTGAAGGCTTCTTGTTCAAAATGGGAGGCTTCAGTGGCAGATGCAGTACTTACACCTATGTGTCATTCATGAATTCTTGTGTTCAAAATATGTAACCACATAGTACATGCCCGTTTGTTTATTCACAATGTTTGCTCAACCCAAGATTATAGCGTGCCTTCCCATTTCACGTTTATATTTAGTGTCATGCATAATTAGATATCCTAGCCTGGAATCCAACCCACTGCTGCATAATGAAAAAAATATGCACGGGAGGGATTACACGGCTGTCGAAACCACCTGTGTGATGGAAGCAGATCGGGACATGCTATTTAAAAGCAGCGATCCGCACGATATCATATGACCCTCACAAACAATATGGAAATACGTTGACAAAAAATCATGCGAAGGCTACATAATTATGTACAGCATGCAGGTTGGGAAACGTCAATAGTGGTTAGTCCTGAATGCGGGCCGGCTGTAGTTTTCGTGCCGAGACATGCGAGTCTCTCACAATTGCATAGGACATGTCACATTATTGTTGCTGCTGACGAATCAGCCTATCAAGACGATAACTACAGATAATCAGATATCACAAATGACTGTGTGTATGCACAAAGAGTGGGATTTCAGACTTGGAGTATCACGAGGTTCTGGCTTCGGATGAATTGTGCGAAATACGACCTATACTGATGCAGGAAGTACTACGGGACAAGTCGTGCATCTTACTTAAGTACCAGTACCGTAAACAGTACACATGTACCATTCACCGTTCGCCATGACTTCCAGGGCTCGTTTATCACCTTATGACGAATATATTTTTCTGTACGGACTCCCACCAATCCTGTAAGTAGGTCTTTACATTAGTGCAATAAAAATGTCTGCGCAATATAACAAATGGCAATCGTTTGGAATTAATGAAGCTGTTGAAACAATGCATAACGATATTGTTTGACGAAGAGGATATTATAATAATTCTGTTAATGTTTACTCAAGATGTATTATGTAGTTGAACTAACGGGAAATTTGTTTGAAATTAAAACTAAAAATCCAAAAACAAATAAAAATTGCCAGCCTACTTAAGATTGTGGGAACATTACAATGCAGATTTCGATGGTTTTTGTTTGCTGCGGCATCGACCCGGTATTGAACATGACAATGACTGGAAGGATATACCTCGGGCAGAACATCTAATGAAAACGACACGTCTATCCCGACATGACGCCCATTTGCCGCTGGTCAGTCTGCTGTGACTTGACGTTGAGGCAATGACCCACCCTCAGCGTGACGCCGAGGTTGAATTGGTGACCTCTGGCTGTCACCTTCAACAAGGAATGGGTCAAAGATGCCATGTTCACGTCAAGTATAGCAGTGGAGTGGTGGCCGTTTTGAACGTTTCCATATTTAACCGTGGGATATTGTTCAGCAGTTTGAACCAGACGACACGAAATCATAAACCTATTATAGGCCTACACTCCCCTGACATCTGTAGGGGGTGTCTGGCTCTGTGATTATAGAACGAAATTTATTTTATAAGAATGAACAGTTTCGTGTATAGATCAAGATGACTAATCGTATCTCTTTATGAATTTTTAATGTAAATGTTTCCCAGAAGTGATTTCACACATTTGCGCAAAAGCTCAGATGTTTATTGCGTTGATATTTGATGTGTACGTGTATATGAAATGAGAATTACACCGCTGTTTTCCAAAAAAATAAGGTACTGGAGACACGCAATATAAGGTTAGCATTTTAATAAAGGAGGGCAGGAAAGCATAGACCTGTTTGTATTGAATCACACGATCGGAATGTGTTTAAGAATATGAATTTGTTACACTTACCTTTTTGTTGAACTTGAGATCAAAACAATGACATACAATTCCATACAGTGACCAACATGCCAATGGTTTCGTTTCCTCACAACAATCTTGGACTTTACATCAGAATACATGTAATCATATTCCTGACCATAGTCATAACATTAGAAGAATATTTTGTGATTTGGTCATGTCTGAAAATATTTGGTTGGACTGGCAGGCATGGTCGAAATTTTTCATTTTTTTGCATGACTGTGGGCATGGAACTATGAGCATTAGCAGTGTATCATATGAAAAATCTTTAAGAATATGGACTCAAAAGGAGCGAATATTTTAGAGAAGTTCTGGAGGAAGTCACCGTAAGTTAACTGACAAATGTTACTACTCAAAAATGTTCCAGTTTATTTTGAAAGTGTTTTGAAAGGATACTTAGGTTGATTCTTAGGTTGAATCATCAATTGAATCCCAATTTCCAGTCAGTTTTCAGTACCATCATTATTTGGCTCCAATTAAGCATCAGTTGGTAACCAAGTCAGTTTCCAGGTAACTGGACAAGGTCATCATTCTCTTTTTAGTCTCTGTGGGCTAGGTTCTCTACGGCTGAACTTTGTATAAAAATAAATATAGACCTAAATTTCAAAATATGTAGTTTTCTTTCGGTGTCATTAACTTTATTATATACATGTTTGTATTCTTAGCTCCCGATGAGAGAACTTCCCCACGAAAACAAAATTGAGTTTTCATGCCCGTGTAATCTTTGATGGCAATCGGCCACAGCCATAAACTAAGGAATTACAAATATTTTAAAAGCGTTACAAGCCCGCACCAAGAAGGAGTGGATATTGCACATGCGTGTACAGGAATTCTGAACAGATTAATTTCAGTTTGACTTTCCCCTTATTCAACCCTCCTAAAATAAAGGCTTCGAGACCGAGCGTTACATGAATCGGCTTAAATGGGCCATTCAAGGTCTTCCAAATAAAGTTGTTTTTCATCGGCAGGCATGTCTTGGAGATGCCTCCGTCAGAGCAGTAACATCACGATGTACGCTCGACCAATGAAATTACATGTACATGTACTGTGAAGTAGGTGAACTAGGCTCAAAATATATGTCTGCAGAAATATATTTCTCTTCTTTGAAGTTACTTAGCCCTGAAACGAAAGAAAGCGAATGGTTTTTCCTCAAATGTTCAAATTTATACCTTCGGAATAGAAATTAGAACATAGGTTGTATATTGTATTTTGTATTTTTTCGTGATTTACAATGTTCTGAAAGTGAAATCCAGTGGTGTTATTTCGAAATTGGAACGTTTGGGGCGAGTAACCCCTCTTTGACGAAATTAAACTTTCGTTTAAGCACTTTTAAATGAAAGAAGTGCGAAATTAACTGAGAAAAACATATATCTTAACTGTCTCCTTTTTGGAACCATACTTCAGCCCGTTTTTTCGCTTGCTGTCTTTTGCCGCCATTGTCCTGCAGCAATTGCAATGAATGATTCATATTCGTGGCCTCTGTGGAATGTCAAATTTGGTGAATCATTTACAGCCTCTTATCGATGTTCGACTTTGGACCGCCCTAAAATTGCTCATTTCAAATCAAGCTGTGCAGATGAACTTTATGCATGCGAAGCCTTAAACGTGGTAAATATTAAAGTGAATTAAAGTGTATAACCTCTTACTTTTGCATATCCGTTTGTTTACTCTGAAGCTGTAAACGATATAGCGCAATTATTATGTTAATAACAAAGGTGACTGCGGCTGATTATGATTACGTGCACCATTTGAAGTTTCAAAATGGAGGAGCTTTATGTGCAGAGTGCAGATGTATGGTTATTTACATACATATACAGTGTACATGTTATATACACAGCACATGCACCCGTTGTACTTTGGGCACGTTCGGTAGTAACACGTTGTACCGTGCATCTTGGGGGTTATTCCCCAATAAATATATATGCGGGTTGAGAATTTTTCCATCACTGTGATGTATGCACAGTGGTCTGCATGATATTTACAGGCGACGGCAACGACTACAGATATAATTTTAAAATACTAACGAGTGCACTAATTTTGTCATAATTTATCATGCATTATTTCTTCCACCTGATAGCGCTCTGAAATATTAGGTTGTCTGCTGATTTTATGGCGACCCGCTGGTAAACCTCAGTACATTGCTCTTCAAATTCGACCGTGGAATGAGAAATACATAAAGTTACAGTCATGTTATAGCTGACGCTCAATAATATGTGTACAATACAGGAGTTTCACAATATCGCGCCCCCAAGAGTTTGTAACGCATTGGCCAATCACAGTCCGCGAAATCAGTCGACCCAATGCACGTTTTGAAAGGGTCGACAGATTTCGCGCATTGTGATTGGCCAACGCGTTGCAAACTCAGGGAGGCGCGCTATTGTGAATCGCCTGTATTCTTTTGTCAGAAACGAAGTGTCATGCACTGCGTGACTAGAGGGGAATTCACTGGTTATTTGTGGGCGCAGGCCTGCGGTATTTTCATCTGCGCTTCCGTTTGAGTGTGAAATTTGTGCATGATTGTGCGGAAGAAAAACTGGTAATCAATTTAAAGTGAACAAACTGTTTAAAAGATTAACTGAGTAGGTCAACTCAAACTTATTTATTGTTTGAAATTAAGGCTTAGGCCTAAACGAAAAGCTGGTCAAGTTAGATGGCTTTGGTTTTGGGGAGTGTGTTGTGGAATTTGAATCGTTTGTCTATCCCATGCATTTTTAAATAACTGCATGTAAATATTCACCACGGCAGATTTTAATATTTGTCCTCCGAATTCCTAATTAAGCACATCTCAATAAATAGAAAAGATGACTTTTTAGGTGGGATGCCCAAAATAATCTGAACACCGTGCACCTTTGACGGGGATTAAACGCACGATCCGTAAAACCGTCGCCGATTCGTATGGCTTGTACACTCGTGCCACCCGATGGTCTATAGTACACCTGAGAATTATAGTCCTATCTGCTTTGTACGATCGATAACACTGAGATACAAATTACAGAGTCATACGCTGAAACTACCGTATCCCTTCGCTGGTTGAAATTACAGTTCGCCTAAAAGGCCGAGTTCCCTCCCCCTTCCAATAATTGTATATATATATGTATAATATGTATATATATTGTATATACCTGCCAAGTTGTGCACGCGGGGTTAACAGTATACATGTACTTTTTGGAATTAAACGCATGCACATCAGTACTTTCACGTGGCTGTTCTTAAAACTAAGGAAACAAATACAGACTTGTCATGATTTCAACGATCATTGTCTGAAATGGCTTGGTAGTCGTGGCTGGAAACGTATAAATTCGGAGACTTATACCTAAACTGTTAACGAGGGCTTAAGTGGCATGATTGTTGGTTCTGCTGTGTTTGTAGATGTGGTTGTTGTTGGTGATTGTTGTTTTTATGTGTTGTTGTCTTTGTTTTTGATGATGATTATTGTTTTGTTGTTGTTTTGTGCTTGTTTATCAGATCTAGGGTCTCAAGATCGAATGTGTTCTTCCTTCAAGTTTCTGTTTTCTTTTTTTTTACAGAGAGGAATCAAGAGAGAAGGATGACAGCAGCGGCAGCGATTCTGACGGAGGAACTTCAGCCGATCCTCCCTGTCTGAGGACTTCCCTCAAATACCCTCCAGCGGCCAGGGGATCGGACGTTCCGCTCCCGGAAGCCGAACTCATTGCATCCGAAACAACCTCACAGGAGTACTCTGTGCGAAAGGAGGAATTTTCAGCTAGGATAGCTGCCCTGCCAACAGCCGAAACTGCACTCGACGACCAGGTGGCATTCGGAGAGATTATCGGGAGTGATTTCGGCGACGCTTCAAAATACTTAGACGAAAGTGTGACTTCATTTCCCGAGGACAGACGTGCTGTCATTAATCGCACGATAGAATCAGTTGGCGGCACCCAAGATGGAAACGACAGAACTGCCGATTATATATCACCAGAGCTTGACCCGGGACAGGATGATAAGCTCCAGCTGGGAAATGACACTTGTGATTCCACGCTCCGCCTAGCTACCGGCGGACGTCTTGAGGAGGTACCTTGTGAGCAACATGTAATAGACTCGGGCTCGGACTCCAATTCGGATAGTTACTCATCGTCTAGTAGTAACGAATCAATGTCTACTATTCGAGAAAACATTGAAAGTTGTCAGCTTGATTCCGAAGATCAAAACAGACTTAATGAGGGCAATGACCTTGTCCAAGAAAATGATGAATTATGGCCAACCCAGGAAGAACACGTGTATATTTCACCCGACCTCGAATTCCCATTTTATAAGACGACTGTGGCAGTTGAACAAACTACCAATGTCACAGAGTTATTGGAAAATTTGGACAAGGAAACCTTTGTCCGGCCTTCAAAACCAAAAGAAGACAAGCACTCCCCCAGGCCAATCTCAGACGATGAACTTGAGAATGCACTGAGAATTCTGCGGAGTGGGAGGCCTCCACAAAAGAGGTCGTGGTACAGTTTGGACAACCTCTCCACTTCCAAACCGAATCGAGCATTTGCTCTCTACTATGGAGAGAGGAGAAATTCCAGCGGAGATGACAATGAACCGAGCAGCCCAGAAGGGAACGGCACTGTATTTGGGTTGACTGCTACGGTGAAAGACAAGCATCGTTCGTATTCTGCAAAGGAAGAAGTGAGTGGATTCAAACATTTTTCCATTCCAAGTGAACCGTCTGGTGAGGACTCTGTGTTTCTGCGCCCGACATCTGCACCAAAGGATTTTTCTTTTCCTCAGGACGAGGATACGCGGAGAGGAGACAAGCCGAATACCCCAAGTACACCTTCAGATGAACACTGTGCTGAGGCGACCCCGCAATATCCTCCAGAAACAATCGCAGATGACGGCCTCATAATGGCAAAGCCAGTGTCGCTCATGGATTCAAGTCGGCAGTTCCCAAAACTGACAAATGAACATCCTGCATCATCTGTCCTAGAAATTTCTCCAGACGATGTTTATCTCCATTCTATCGACAACAACAAAGGAAATGCTGACTCTTACACGCCGGAATCGACTCTAAATGAGGTTCCCTATCAACCGAAAAGTGAACACACACCATATGACAGCACTATTTCTCCAAGTTCTCAGTCACGGGAAGTTGGTCCATTTATTGACTCGACACCAACTCCAGAAGTTCCAGAAGCACCTGTATTTGTTGAAACCTCATTACCAAGTCCAGAACCTGCGTCAGAGCCGAAGGATGAATATGCATTGGCTAACCCAAAATTTAAGCCAGAACAGATCGCATTAGCTGACCCTTCGGAATTACGTCCAGGATCGACTTCCAGGCCGGAACATCAGTCTCCCAATGAGTGGTATTCTGCATTACCTCCACCACTAGAACCACGCCCAGGATTGGCCCGCGAATGGGCCCAGCCAACGCCTCCCGAGATGATTCCAAATGTGAGTCAAGATGTGGCTGTTAAATTTTCCTCTGAATATGATTTCGTTATCACTAGCGAATATCCTGCTGACGAATATGACGACTTGCCTCCACCCCCTGTAGTTGATGACGCTTATATCCCATCTGAACAAAGCGATGACCTCCCTCCACCCCCTGATGGCGTCAATGTCCTGCGTGATCCATATAATCATGAAGCAGATGATAGGATCATTGCACCAGGTGAATTACCCATGTTCCCAGAGCAAAATATAACCACTTTAGTCGAACAACCCGAAGCATTTCACCCTCCCTCATCCCAGACACACCCAAGAGATGCTGATGTTGAAATAGAAGAGCGCCCGTTAATGAAAGAGGACCATTGCCCTGAATCATCTCTGGAACCAAATAAATCAGCTTTGAGGGGAAATGAGAACGTGTTACCCGTTAATAAAACTTATCCAGCATTGCCACCCAAACCCAGCCACCTAAAGCAAAAGACTGTTTTGGGAAAACCTGTCGCTTTGCCTTTGGTAAATGAAGAAACGACTCCAGTGAAGTCTTTCTCTTCAGACTCGAACCAACCTGATGAAGCAAACCAAGCGAATTTCCCCATGTCCCCAGAGCCTTACATTTCAGCTTCAGTTAAGTTTCCCATAGTCTATAGTATGCCCCCACTTGGATCTCCAATTGCCTTGGAACCTCAGCTTACCTGCAGAGGGAACATCATAGATGAGCAGTTCCCTGTGTTTTCACAGGTACAGAAGGAACAGGCGTTGGCAGAAATAGCAACTCTTATTCCTAAGCGCAAAGTGCCTCCAAAGGTGCCCCCAAAACCAGCTTTTAAAAGGAAACAAAAAGTCGACGAACCGGCCTTTATTTCGACAAGGATTTCAGACGTCGAGTGTTCCATTGATTTTTCCAGATTAGACAAAACAGATAAATCTAAAGAGATTCCGTCTAAGCAGGGCTTTGTCCCAGAATCGCTCCGTTATGAGGCCCCAGAGGAACAACACGGGCCGGACGAATCGACTGGTGAGGACGATGTTGTGATTATGCAAGCAGGAATATCCGTGTACCGGGAAGAACCACTTGAATCTGTGAAGATATCAGACGCTGGCGATCAGTCATATATTCCAAGAGATAAAACAACACTTCCACATGAAGCACTACCAGAACAACCTGGATATGGGATAGAAAAGAGCCCACTTAACCGTTCAATTTCTCGACAGACGGTAAAAATGAGTGCAAGGCTCTCCTTACACCGTCTTGAAACAGGGGAACATTTTACAGAAACTGTTGTCTCGGTCCACGAGCAAGATGTTATGGATGAGGATAATCGAAATTCTTCATTAGATGGTGAAGACGTTTTTGTCTCAGCCAGTTCAACTGAACGAAATGAAGTAATGGACGAGGTATTCGGCAGCGAAAGAGAGAATGGTGATGGCACATTTAGTACAGAAGACATATACTATCCGTCTGATTCCCTTCCTGAAGCATTGGAAACATTTCCTGCAGGTGGTCCCGTTGGTGCGTCCTACAGCGATCACTTCGAGTCTCCCGAATTTTCCTCTGCGGATGAGTTTCTGGCAGAGGCCGACATGGCTATGAGCAAGATGGTGGCAGCAAGTGCACAACCCCTGAGGGACATTTCTTCGTCCTCATCGACCAGTTCTGACGATTTTTCCGGGTCATCAGACTCTGATGACAGTAGTTCTGAGTCTGCTGAAGAACACACGTACATCGTTACAGAGCCAGGCGACGGCCTCGAGGGAGATTATGACAATCGAGAGCCTGATGTAGTTTCGAGACCAACCACGCTTCCGCTTGTTGTAGAAGAGGGAGAAGAGGAGGAAGAAGAGGTAGAAAGTCCTGGCGATCGTGAAGGTGATGAACAAGCGGAAGAAGAGGAGGCAGAATTAGTAAGACCTATTGAAACGGGACTAGAAGATGTAAAGGATGACCACAGTGATGAAGGTATGAACCAAAAGGATATCAATTACAGTGAAGCTGAAATTCCTTGTGAGCAAGCCGTCACAGAATATCCAAAAGCAATTTCCGAAGAACCCGTGGAAGTGCATAACTCTGAATTACCGAGTGTTACCCCAATTGAGATACCTAGATATCCAAAATATATCAATTATGACAGACCACCATATGATAAAAAGCCAGTTGTGGAAGCTCAGTATAACACTGTGGAACAAATGTATGATGTTCCTGAACAAATAGTGCAGCGCTCACCGCCACAAAGTAAGTCTCCTGATATCTTAGAGACCACAATCCCTGATGATGAAGAGCAGAGGTCTGAAACTTCAAGTGAGTCTGAAAACTCCAGCGCGTCTGACACCTCGGGGGAGTCTGCATCACACACTTCATGTTATGATGAGGAAGAGAATGGTGAAAGGGAGTGCCGTGAAGAGACTATGGAATTCTCAAGCGAATATTCAGACGAGCCAGAATGGCAGCCTCCACCGCCTTCCACCGGTGCTCGTGTATTTTTTCTGACATCAAATATGCAGTTTGGATTCAAAGCAGAGCCAGGCCATTTTCAAATCAATCAGTCTCCACAGCATACTGAAGATGAACCACCAGACACAAATCTACCAAGCCATTATATTCAACGAAGCACCGACGAGGAAGGGGACGTAGTACGCGACGATGACAAAAGAATTGAAAAGGAGGAGGAGGTCAAGGAAAACAAGGACGGATTTGAACCAGACAAACATTTTAGACCAATAACTGTCGTTGCTCCCCATAGTGTCAGAAGCGGAACCCGAAAAGCACGCCAAGCCAATTCCGCAGTACAGAGGTGAAGACAAGTATGACATACCTAAATCAGTGACTTCAGTATCTGAGAGTCCCCTGAAATTTCACAGGATGTTGCTTTACCCGCAGAACAGAAAAATAATGCTAAGGGTTTGAAGACTGTTACTGTGACTTACACGTGATTCACACTAAGCCTCATCATGATGGAACGGAGGAGAAAGAAGGTTGTGTTTCCTCTGATGCAACCATGCCAGGAGAAATAAGTATGGATGAGAAAAATAATGGATAATCACCATCACCAGGGAGGAGGAAATGAGAGAAGGTAGAATTGAGGAGACACCTAACGCTCACCGCCATCTATATCAGCATGCCTTGAGAGATCAACACATTTCCGAGTATGACAAAAGTAGGCAGTACAGTGACAGCTCCCCGTCGGGTCGCTACACAGAATCTCCGATAAAAGACTACTCTGATGAAAAAATAAAACCAGAAAGTGTCAGTCTCGTTGAATCGGGGCCCCCACCTGGACGAAATGAACCCGTTAACCAGCATAGAGGTAGTGAAAGGCTTCCATCACATGAGACTGATCTCGACAAGTTTGAGTCTTGGTACAAAAGTTCTCCCACTGTAACCGAGTCTAAGGATGAAGGTACCGAAACCCCCAGTACAAAAGAAGCACGCCCTGAGCACAGGCCAGACGTTGTTCCTGATGATGCTAATGGATACAACTCAAAATCCATTCCAGTTAATGAGGTTGGACCTTACAATTTCGACTCTTATCCAGACCAAGAAAGAGAAAATCTACCCGATAGCAGCGAAACAACTGTCAAGAAAATTGAGCTCAGACCTGAAGTGGCCTTGTTTACAGTTTCGTCAAGGGAGCAGATTTTCCCACAAACTAAACCAGTAGATCCGAAAGCCGCAACTTCACCCTCTTCAGATGACACCGAGGGGACAGGTTCTTACAGATACAGTTCTTGGTACGAAGAAAAAACTGATGACACCCCTGCGATGGCGATCGCATTGGTAAAGAGTGACATCAAACTCCCACCTGAGTACCTCTCAGAAAGAAAAACGGCTGAGAAGCCAAAGCCAAAACCCAAACCCAAGCCGAAAGAAATTCCTACTGTCGTAAACACCAGCAGAAGTCCAGACGAAAAGCCGGAGGAAGGTGCGTATAGATACACATCTTGGTATGAAGAACCCAGGGAGGAGAAGCCCAAGGAAACCGATTATGTCATCGTCCCCTCCTCAGCAGAAACTCAGGAGGAAAGTGCACCTAAACAGGAAACGCCCCTTTCACCTGAACGGGAGCCCGGAACCTACAAATACATGGCATGGTACGATGAAACTGCTGACGAACCAGCAGGTGGTGATTTTTTTGTTGTTTCACGCCCGACTTTAGATGAAGAGAAGTCTAAATCGGATTCCTTGAATTCCCCAACTTCGCCAGCCAGACGACCAGGAAGCTATTTGTATAGTGTATGGTATGACGAACCAACTAATGAACCATCACAGGAAGAATATTTCGTGGTTTCAGCACCTGAATCAAGTGAGGACACGTCAAAGTCTTCTTCATCAACTGCAAGAGCCAGTGACGACATATTTAAGGAAGGATTGTCGCGCAGTGCTTTGTATGAGAAGCACCAAACTACTACCAAGGATCCCCCTGAAACATTTGTCTTATCCAAACCTTACGAAGAACCACAGTTACGACCCCCAGATGCTGGTACTCAGCCAACAAAGTCAATTGGAGGTGATCTGTATTATCCTCAAGAAATTGACACAGGTAGGAATGGAAGAGACCCAGGTGGGAAAAGTTTGTCTGTTGAAGGCGGTGTCTCCGGCGCCTCCTCCCGTAACAACAGCTATGGAAGTAGCAGGACCTCGGGTTCCCTTGCAGATGTCAGTGCAACGTCGGGTGAAGCCATGAGACGAACCTGGAGTGACGAGTCAGATGAACTTCATAGCAGCAAGGATTCATCTGCTTTCATGCCCCCAGCCGTTCAACCCGTCAAACAACTTCCACCAAAGCCTAAACCTCGTAAAGGAAGACCTAGCGCGCCGTCGAGTAGCGATGACGAACAGCAACAGCAGCTGAGGAGGCCAGGAAGAAGTGACAAAAAAGGACCGGAGACAAAAACAGATGTGGCGGAAACTCTTACTCCTCGGGCTGAGTATGCTATGGCATCGTCTGCATGGGAACGAATCCCAGTGGAAGAGCCGTGTCATCCGCCGCGAGAAAGTGCTATATGGGACTCTGGAGATGACAGGCGTGGACAAACAAGACCGGCTGGTCGCGGTGGACACGACAACAGATACTCCGTGCCAGATAAACCTCGCAAGGAAATTGAACAGATGTTAGACTCGCTTGTTGCTGATGAAGATGCCTTTGATTTACCCCGTACTCATGGGAGAGAACCACAACTTCCCCCAAAACAACTGGAAGATAGAGAAGCCACGAGTAGATGGAGAAATGACGGTGCCGTAAGTATGAACCTTTTACCCCAGACTCAGAACAAGAACTACGAGTTTGTCGAAACATCGTTGCAAGAAAGCCGTTCTCATTCCACTTCCGAACCTTACATTGCCAGAGGGTTTGATGGGAAAACAGTAAGCGGACGGCATCCTGACTTTGCTGAGCCAATTTTGGCTTTGCGTCCGCAAGGGAATGAGCCTTCAAAGATGCCGGAGACAAGACCTGATGAAAGTCGCGGGAGACGGACTGTTCCTCGTGACGACGGGCCACCCAGCTCCAGGGATGAATACAGACTCGCGGCTGCATCGTGGGAAAATATGTCGTCTGCCAGTGATGAAGGTCCCTACAAGCGAACGAAGATGGAAACGTGGGACAATGATCCTGATCCCGGTTCAGAACAAGCAGCATATCCGGCAGCTTTGATGGTAAAACAGAGACATCAACCAGAGCGAGCTCCAAGTCCTGCACAAGCTAATGTTCGTCCCCGTGACCTGAGAAGAAAGGGTAATGGGGTGATAATCACGGCTGACGTTCATGCCCCATACATTCCACCATCGGTGCCTGGAGATCCACATTTAGCCCTCCAGATGTTAAGTGCCAGTGCATCAACAGGTGAGTTAGCACCACCACCTCCAAAGGATTGGGGTACACGGCGTAAGGCTCAGAGCACCCTAGGAATCAGTCAGCATGTACCTCGTCGGCCTGAGATGGAGATTGTCATACCTGATGCAGAGGCTAGTGTCCCAAGACGTCATCATCGTTCCAGGGTCAAAGGTCCCCAACCTCCCTCAGCGGGACCCCGACCGGGTCGGCCCCATTCGCCAGTGTCTATCTCGTCTTACTCAAGCACACAGTCACTCCCAGCTAGGATACTTCCCCGTATGCCGCGTGAAAATGAACTGGAAAAGCTAAAGAAGCACATGGCTGAAATCAGCCGACAAACTGAAATAAAGAAAGCCGAACTGAAGAAAATCCACACAAGAAATCCTTCCGTGAGACACCACATACCGATGAGAGGACCTCGCGGAGAACTGATTAGTGCCGATGGGCGGATACTGTCCACACCAGAAGCCCCAAACCGGGCCGAGTTGGAGAAATACAAGCGATTCTTCGAAACTCTTCCTGAGCCACACTTTCGGAGATTGATGCATGAAATGTTGGAGTACAAGCACATGGTGAAGCAAAAAGAGGAGGAGATTAAACGGTTGAATGCTCAGTACGCTGGCTTGAGGAGGAGACTTGCTCAGCTTGCGCAACAACTTAGATAGCAGCTCTCACTTTAGCCCCCCCCCCAAAAAAAAGAAAATGAAACCAAAAAAATTGCGATTTTTGATTTTTTTTTTATATACATGTGTACGTACACTGTTGCGCGTCCGGTTTTTTTCCTGAGAGGGAGATGTTGCCTTTTGAATTGAAAACGAATTGTAGCGTGCCTTTGCTAGGAATTAGGGATTTGCGTACATTTTATTGGTAGCAATGCTTCCATCTTGTCCTTCTAACAGGTTTTTGCATTTGGGGGGGGAGGTGGTATGTGTTAACGAATGATCTGACTAGTTTTGTTTCGTCGAGATCAAAATGTACTGTTTCAAAGCTTTTAAAGCTTGGTAAAATTGTTTGTGT
Organism: Acanthaster planci; assembly: GCF_054643075.1. Taxonomy (NCBI): domain Eukaryota; kingdom Metazoa; phylum Echinodermata; class Asteroidea; order Valvatida; family Acanthasteridae; genus Acanthaster; species Acanthaster planci. The sequence goes on along the minus strand of NC_141778.1, from coordinate 18,972,642 downwards.
TTGGTTTTGGAGTGTAAGTTTCAGAAAACATTTAAACGGTGAAAACTGTAACTAGATTTGCTTTAGTTGTAATCGATGTAGTTATGATTAGTTCAGCTGTGTTCTGAGTTTTGACTGATTTCTCTAGTTTTTCTAAATTTACTGGAAATCTAGTCGCTGCGGAAAACGCACGGCTTTATCGTACGAGTTCTTGAGTAGATTCGTGTTCATCGTAAATTTTCCTATAAATTGCCGTAACTAAAAGTGTATCTAGTTTTAACAATTTTGGCGGGTTGCAGCCATGTAACCCTGAACACCTAAGTTTCACTGTTTTTATCAAATGTAATGGCGGCTTATAAGAGGGAATCGTATTTTTTTTAGATCCGTGAATATTGTCGTAATTCACAGCTCAGCGAAAAAAAAAACGTGTACACTGTACACAGTTTCATTTTGTAGGCTAACAATGAAGTACAGTGAAATACAATTATTTGCTGATTTCCGGTTGCATGGAGCCCGTTGACATTTGTAGTAGGTCGTATATCATGAACACTGTAGGTTCCCCTCCTTCCTCCATGGTTAGACTGACTGTATGAAACAGTGGCTACACAGCGTATCTATGTTTATTGCTCTGGCTGGTTGCAAAACTGTTAACCCCTGGGGTTGTAGAGGGTCAAGTACGTTTGAACTAATGTGCATACGGCAACACTTGGAACTATGTGTGATTCATCATCGCTACATCAATTAATATTATTTTGCAACACCACTCCAGTACACGCTCTCTCATAAAAATGTACGTTTGCATGTCTATATTATGGACTTTGGCTTAGATTTTTAGCGTTTCTTATTATTAGGCATAAAATGACGCTGGACAATTTTTCCTTGCTAATGGAGACTTAAAGCAATAACTGTTTACTGTGGCCTTTACCGCTGCAGTCTATTGAGGTCACGGTGATTTATCAAGGTGGAGATTAATATTGTGTGTAGCGTTTTGCAGAATGTAGACAATGTTGTAGATTTGCTCGTTAATTGGCAAGGTTATGCGTGCTTTTGTGTTGACTGAGGAAAAAGGGCAAAACGAAACGGCCCATTTCTGCTGTTCAAGGATGGGAAGTCGCTATACGTGCTCACATCACTACACTGTACCTTGCTTTGTTTGGTATGCACTTTGGAGATGCTTTTTGAAAAAGAAATGGTTTAATCTTTACAAGTTAGCATGGTTAGTTTTCCTGAAGTCACTTAAGCAGCTGTCACAGAAAACGCATCAATTTTCTAATATAGATTTATATTGCAGTTTTGGAAGTAGAGCACGTACTCAAAGGGATGCCAAAATGAAAGATGTATATCGGAGTATTTTCGTACAAATATTAGAAGGGGGATATCATATCTGTCCAAGTCTGAGATAGATCTTACGACGGGATTGTGTGACATTTTTATATACAAATAAAAAGGATTAGTTATAACAATCAAAATGATTCAAAACGGCCAATAACTGGTAGAAGATGTATTCAACCAGTCGATTAGTTTCGTGTACCAATTATTGGTTATTTTAATTACTTTGTGTTTTGGAATTAATTTGATTCTTTGTGGGCTAGGTTTGGCTTGAGTAATTTTAGATAGAAAATAATAAGACCTTGTTGAACGGTAAACCAGTGATATCTTTCTCTGCGTGAATTCACGAGAAACAAACAACATATACATGTAGTCTGGTTCAGTTGAAGTGTGTAAGTTTATTGTAGGGAATAAATTTACAAAAAGATCCAATATATTTTGATAATTTGTACAATTTACATTCATTGGACACTATACATTTCTTCCTTTTTATTCAACTAAAAACATTCTAGATTTGTAAGAAAACGTTTAATCGGTAGATTTTTCGCCCGTGTATATAGAGAATGTACATGCTACTTGATATTATATGCTATTCTGTAAGGACTGAATTGTATAAATGGAAATTTGGCTAAAACATTCATAAACCGAAGGTAAATCAATGAATGTTTTACTTCACTACAGCAGTTAAGAAATATGCAATTTTAGATAATACTGTATTTTTAGTAACAAATGACATTGAAGCAACTTTGGTCGAAAATGACGGTGTTACAGGTTTAGTATTTTTGATGTGTGTTGCCTTAGTTTGTGGGTATAATGTACCTTTGATGTTAGTTTTGCGCAGTTTACGAAGAATGGGAGAGAGTATAATAATTATGATATACATTTGCCAGTTTTTCTTGGTTGTATGAAGTTCTGATCCAGAGCACGTTTATTTTGAAACTTTTTAATTCATGACAGCACTGAGATAGAGCGTTTGAGTTATTTGTCAAAAACTACACTGCGAAAACAGGGGTGTTACATGGGTGTTATCAGAGGACCATGCCAACACTTTTAACCGTTGTTAAAATTTTTGGTGTTAGTTCGGCATTGGTAGTGTTCATTTCAACACCCTCCAGTGCACTGTAACATCTGTAGGTGTGTAAAGTAACACCAGCGGTGTTAAAGTAACACTGTTTGGTGTTGTCATCTGATAACACTAAAAGTGTTGTTTTTAACACCACAGTTTTTGAAGTGTTACGCCCTGTTTTATACTAGGCCAGACGTCATTTACTTTCAACACAGGATGTTGTCAACATCGTAAACAATTTAACCGAAAAAAAAATCTAAATTAATGTACATGTATTGCACTTCCCGCACACTGCGCCAAAGGCCTAGTGGTCATTGAGCACGTTACTGCCATAAAAGCTTTGCTTTTTTTTACCTCTGAAAATATCACTACTAGCATATGAAAGGGAAACATAGACTTTTTACTTCTGAGCAAATCGTGACCATTTGGAATAGTTACTTCGAGCTTGTCCTATTTTTCATTAAATAAAGACGTTTTAGTTTATTCGAGACTGCATAGGAATTTGTGTTTGTCTTTGAACGCGTCATTTAGATTTCAGTATGTAACTAAGAAGGGTTTTCTTAAAACTAACAGTGCTTTCCACTAAATAACTATCTTGAGTTTATACGTTTATAGAGTGTAACCTCAAATGGGGAAAATTGTTATTCAAAACTAAATACTGATATTTAACTCTGAGATTTACTGTCATCAGTTGCCTAAGTAAGGCGACACAATGGGCATGTACAAAGTTTTACCCATCCTCCTGGTTTGTGCCCATTTTGCTGCCCAGTATTACGCCACAGAGTGCCATGAATATCAGAACTTTGTTAATAGCTCCCCTCGTCATACCTTTGGACAGTTGCCCTCACAATGCCTTTGGATAGACTTCCCCCACCACATGGACAAATTTAAAGACATCCACTCTTTTAAAAGAGTTTCATCTGAGCCAGGCGACTTTCAGAATTACTGAGGCATGACCTTTGGAGCTACATGTACTTTTCAAGTCAACAATGTTCCTAGTCTTGTGTAGTCAGTCTGCTTCTGAACCTTGACATTGAGATGGCCCCCCTGCTCGTAGATTGCGAGACCTGCCCATCATCTGTGACCACAACAGGTGTTATCTGTTGGGAAGGCCGACTGCGAGATGTCCTCCAGGCCGAAAGCCGATTGGCGAACGACCTAACCAAGAGGCCTGGTAACTCGGCAAGGGTGCTGCGTCTTCTCTCCTCTTTGGCAGGTTCATGGAAGCTGGATTTTTTCGTTTCATTTTCAGAGCTCTGCATGGAGGGCGCTGGTTCAATATCACTAGCTGTTGAATCCACGTCAGTTGTTTCCTCCCCAATGCTAAACAGAGATGGTTGTGGCATCCAACGTGCGGGTGCTCTGCTGACCAGTCCTGGTGCATTCATTAACATGGATGACATCAGTTCGCTTAAGTCGGTTGCAGACTCTGCGTAGTCGCTATCGGTGCCATAGGTCTCGGCATCCACAGCTACGTTTTCAGCAGGCGTGGGACCTGCTCCTGAAGGCCCTGCAGCATCCTCTTCTCGCGTTTTGTCTTCACCAGTTTCGATAGCATGATGATCGTGAATGTGACGGAGCACAAGTCTTTCAAGAAACCTCTTCCGTTGCATACGGCTTTCTTGCTGCGCATAATCGGTCTGTATCTTATGCAGTCTCTTTCTCATTGTCCGAGTAAGGACAATGGGCTCTTGCAACTCGAGTCCCGAGAAAAGGCTCTTCGTGCTAACTTCTGCTCTGATATCCCCCGATGAAGGCCCGATTTCAGCTTTGGCTTGGAAGTTGATGAACTCAGGATGTCCAACTGGCATGGCCGTCATCACATGGCCAGCGTTTGGCTGGCATCTTGATTCTGGGGACTCCACGCGTAGAAGTAATGAGTGGCCAACGACGTCAGAAATCTTCTTCTGTCTATTCTGAAGCTGATGGCAGCATCCGTACCCAAAGATACCGTAAGCGAAGCACATCTCCAGGTCAACCATGGCAACTGTTTTGTGTCTGTATTGAAAATCATATGACCCTGCAACGAACAGGTTCTTAATGATGTCGTACAGATGCATGTCCTTATGACCCACAATCCTGTGCACATGGGGACTCTCGACAACGATCAAGTCAAAGCGAACCTGAAATAAAAATATTCGGAGCAATTAAACAAATTAGATCTGTGAAACTTGTTTTGAATTATAAACTCGGCAAATGAAATATATAATTTGTGCTTCTGGCTGTGACTCAAAATTAAGTCACTCTTTCTACTCTGATGACCCAAGACTAATTCTGAATCAGTCATTGTAAAGGACCTTGAAATTAAAGAAACTGGTATTATTTACGGCGTAGTACCGTTGTAGGCCCAGTACTTTGAAACTCCCTCGGATATTGATCGAATGGGTTGCATGGTCAACTTGATACCAAGAGTGTTGTTGCTGCAAAAGACTTCAATGAACATGAACACATGAAGGTGCATTAGGTACACACTGCCGTCAC